>NW_003298818.1:63533-65204 GCF_000151645.1 Tuber melanosporum | reverse complement strand
TTAATGACGGTCTATGCGACGCTCGTAACCAACAAACCATTCAGAAAGACAAATTTAAATAGATATAATTTGTGTTAAATTGAGCTAATTTGAGATGTATTAAATAGATAAATAGGTTCATAAGGATGCAGAAAAGTATCGCTGTAAGGGGTTGTCCTATAATCTTCTGGAACAGCTCTTTACTAGTATTCAGGAGTCTGGCAGATTAGCAAGAACAGGAGAAATTGAGTCTAAGGCAGAGGGAGACGAAGTAACTTTAAGAGCAGGATTGGATGCAGAAGTGGCCAGTGTGTTTGAACATGATAGTGAGGAGTTCAGTGGCCAGTCAGAGCAGGACTTGATAGTTATTGTGAGTAGAGTTTATAGTAATTCTGTGTTTGCTTGAAGTGACCAGTATAGGTATAGAATAGCTACTAGCTCATGTCGCTGGGGTTTCAACTCACTTGTCCACAGTTACTGTAGTTTGTCTGATGCTAGTATTGCAGAGTTGGAAGAGCCAAGTAATGTCAGCCACCATAACAAACAGACTCATACATCTGGAACCCCAGAATGTGCACTCATATGTGACCTTCTTGCTCTCTGCAATGAGGCTGCTGAACCAAGATTCCATAGTCAAACTAGGAAGGAGGAGGGGGCTACCAATAGGTTCCTGGGGCTGTATTCTGAGTCTGGAGAGTATACAGAGTCTAAGATTACAAAGTGAGTACTTGCTCTTCAGGAGAGAAAATATGCAATTGGATTTCTGGTAATTGTTAAATTCTGGGAATTAGAAGCAATTGGATTGCAGTACAACTTGCCTCTTAAAATGTATACTCGATAGCTTTACCCCCATGTGTAAAGTAGCATGTCATTAGTTGAATACAAGTGCTATTCAATGCATTTTAAAATGCTAGACTCTATCACCATTTATGCACAACTGGTAATCTCTCCACATGTCTGATACAATCTCTTCTCACAATCTCACCATTTCTGGTTCCACATCAAGCATATTTCCCGGTTGTTTATTGGCTTCTAGCCCTTCTGCTTCAGTATTAGTCTGATGAGGCTGAGCCTCACAACTTGCAGGATGATTGTGATTCAGTGTTTCTAATGCATCATGGATGCAGTCGATTTGTAATAGATGTTGATGGTGTTTGATAAAGTTATGTAACTCCATGGGAGATAAAACAAGTTTAACTTGAATTGGGAATGAATACTCTGCAGCTGATTTCAAGTTTTATAATCTTGGCTTCAGTACATTAAATATACGCTCAACTGAGTTCTTCAACTGAGAATGTCATCAGTTGAACAACTCCTCCTTATTCTGTGGCCTTGCTTCAATACAATGTCAGTATTTGAACATATTTTTGGACCATATCCCTATAAGTATACTGCACTTATACACAAGCTTATAGAGAAACTCAGAGAATTACATACCTGTTATGGGATTGGTACTGCTCACGCAGGTGATAGCGAACTCCCTGGTATTGAGTCAAGTATCCCTCTCTTAATCTATTTCCAGGATCAACAAGGTAGTACGTCCCTTGGGGTATTACAAACCTCTTTTCCATTGTATCACTCAACACTCTTCCATCATCAGCTGACTCCTTCCATCCTGCCAATACATAGTAGAATTGAAGGTCAAATGTACAAGCTGCCATCCCCGGTAAGAAAAGGAACTTCAAGTTGAAA
>NW_003298818.1:56975-63334 GCF_000151645.1 Tuber melanosporum | reverse complement strand
TGTAACAATAGGAATATGGGTTCCATCAATCCCTCCTGGTACATCCTTGAAGTAAGGGTAAAGTTTCTTGCTTCTTTCGACTGCATGTGGGCACTGATTCGGTGCACTCTTTACAAAACCTGCATGATGTTTTATAAAAGCATTCAAAATAAGATTGAAGTATCTATTATTTTTATACTGGATTAGTTTTCATATAAATCAATTGAAGAAATACAGGCAATTTGAAATTACTGGCTTGCTGTATGACCACTATGCTGAAGCCGTTCTTGAACTTCTCCATTCGAAGCATTCTGACCTGCTGTCCCAATGAACATAGCTACCTGTTTGTCTATATCCACAATTCTTCTTGAGGCAAGAAGACCTCTCCCGGTTAACCATTGTTATAGTTCAAGAAATACCTCACAAGATATTCTCAATACCTCAACTACTTGTTGAGGATTAGTTGAAGAAGGAAGAAGTTTCTTAAGTTAAGCTTTTCCCGCAAGTGCTAAAGTACGACATGGATCCACTGTGTATCGTATACTTGTAATATCTGTGACAGCAATTGCAACATTCAGCAAAATGCGGGATTTGAGTCTGAAAGGAACGTTGCTTGTGTTACTATTAGTAATATTTGAATTGGCACCCATGATTTTGCAGAATGAGGTATTGTTGAATTGGACAGTATGAATTGTAATAATTGTAAGAGATGAATTTCTTGCAATTCTAGCGTTAAAAATGTGGATATAAAGGTATAAGAAGATGTTTATAGTAGAGGACAGGATTACAATTGATAATGTCACATAATATTACTTGATATAAGCCTGAATTTATTTGTCTATTTTATTTGTAAAAAAAATACTATAGTAAAGAAATACAGTTGTATTTTTATAAAAATACTATAGTATTTATTGTTGCCAAACATTAGGCCAAACTAAAATAAAAATACAGTGAATGATACTGCATAAAAGTGGAAATACTATCTAATTTTTGGTGTGTCAAACAGGCCCTGTATATATAAAATATAGGTATGAGATTGTGGAACTTTCTACAAAAGCTATATTATATAAACAGAGTATAAAGATGAGAAATAACAGACCACATCCAAGAGACAGGCTGAATTTTTTATGAAAGATATACATTATTAGTTATTAAAATAAAATAACTGAATAGATCAGAGAGGTATAGAGGAATACATACCAGAACAGAACAAGCAAGCCAGCAAATTAGAATAAAACAAATAGCAAGCTGAAGAACAATTAGTAACAAGATTAAGAGTGAACAGCAGGGAGGAATAACCTGTAGAGAAGAGGGAAAGGCTGAGGAGGTTGTGGAGATGAGTGAATTCAGGGTGTGATGTTTAGGATTGGAATTTCTGCTATAGAAAACAATCAGTGTTATAATCAATATACTTAGATATATAGTACATGTAAGGGGATCGACTCACCAGAGAACAATTAAATTAGAACTTCAGGATATACTATATTATCCCTCTGGGTTGGGGTTTGTTCCCAGGATAAGAGAGTTAGTCCATCTAGTGAGGTGACTGTGGAGAGAGCTACATACAGTTAGCCATGAGTGAAGGCAGAGGTGTGTAGATTGACACCAATCTGGTCCAGAAACTGATCCTGGGATTTGTTGACAGTCATGGCAAATCATAGACAGACTAGGAAATAGGTGCACTCCAGGATGAATGGGAGATCTTTATTAGTTGTGGTAAGCTTGATCCTTGTTAGGAGATGGATCATGCCATTAAACCTTCCACTCAGAATGGCTATCTACAAGCCGGCTCATTGGAATCCTGGAACATTCATCCTCATACTATTGGACCAACCCTCCATGGCATTCAGATTACGAAGCAGAATAAGTGGTGCTCCAATTTTGAGTCTGAAGCTGGAGCGTAGAATAGATGCCAGGGTGACGCTCTGCAAATACTCCAGCGCAAAGAGCTGAGCGGCTATGACATCCTCAGCTATAATGACAGAGTTGACAGCCGCAAACCTGTGCTCCTCACTGGGCATCTTTTCCAGGAGTACATCACTGAAATTATTCACAGTCTCATTGTGAAAGGCAAGAATTGCTCTGCCCACAAGGAAGCTATATATAGTTGCTGCTTCATTGCATACTGACTGTGGATACTGATGATCACAGAGCTGATCAACTGTTGGTACCTGACAAATGTTAGCAGGCAGTTGCACAATGCCATGCAGCAGTGGATTGGTGACCATCTCTCTCTCACAATGGTGAGAAATTCCTGGTAGACCTTACTGGTAACAATTAACAAGCTTTTCTTTAGCTTCGGGATGTGTAAATGAGGCCAAATTGAGCTGTGCTGAATTAAGGCTAACATAGTAGACTGTTGAGAACTATGGCAGAAAACCTGATAAGATCTGTGCAAAGTCACTACCAAGTACTATAGGAATTCTACCAAACAACTGCTGGTCACCAGAGTTGCAGACATCATTCAAGGTTCTATTGACTGCCTCAATGTATGCCTTATACTGCATGGGAACCTCATCACAGATGATGAGAGAGGTTCGGCAAATCAAGTTCCCCAGGATGGAATTTTGCTTAATATTGCATACACCATGGGTGTCATTTGCAAGGGCAATCTTGAACTATAAATGAGCTGTCCAGCCACCAGGAAGTAGTTGGGCCACTATCCCAGAGGACGCAACAAATAAGACTATCTTGCCTTGAGCACGGAAATGACTACAGAGACAGTTGTAGAAGAAGCGCTTGTCTGTACATACTGGGCCATGAAGGAAGAAAGCACCAGAGAGCTCTTGTTGCTATATGTCCTACTCATGGCTCTCCATAGCAGCAACAATTGCATTCAAACAGGCAACCTGCTCCTCATTCAACTTCTCCCTCATGTAGTTAAATAACTCTCTCCTGCACTATGTCATAAACCATCTCTTCCCCTATCCTTACATTTCCCTCCACCTCATTCCCCCTCTGCCTCCAATCCAGTGCCAGGTGTGGCAGGCCAAACTTCACCAAGGACCTGCTATATTCATTCAAGAACTCATGAATATTGTACAGTCCATTGTCATGAGCATGACCTGGCCCCATTCCCTCACTACCAGCTGGCACACTAACCCTCCCTGCCATGAGCACAGAGGTCAGATCATCACAAAAGCTCTGCCTGAACTCTTCCCAGATGGTAAGTGGGTTGGTAAGTATTGTGTGTTGCCGGGAGAGAGCAAAGAGGTACCGGAAGACTCTACCTGTAATGAACTCGGGAGGTCATGCTTCTGGTACTAGATTGCCCAGACGCAACCTAACCAAGATCCAAAAACTTCCTTGTGGTGGATCTAGTCAAGTAGATCTCGTATGTTGAGATGGAAGACATGCAGAATCAGGTCTGGTCGGTCAGCTGCTGTCTGGTGAGGTAGTAACTCAAATGTAATCTCTTCTCACTTGGGGTTGGCCTTAAAGGTTATGAATAGTGAAGGTTTCCAAAGTGACCCACAATGGCTATGCTGTTTTGGTATAGCTTCTGCGTAAACCTATCTCCTCCCACATAGCTGGACAGTAGTACCACTTGCTTTCTAACCTCTGTAAAGTTTAGATTACCGGCTTCTAAAAGATCAGCAAGGCCATTGTATAACTCAGCTCTAATATTGGTCACATTAGAGCTGATCCAGTCCAGATGATTCTGCTCACAGATGGTCCACACCTCTATGACAAACTGCTGGAATAGCTTCTGTGCATGGAAGTGACTGCTTGGCCCATCAACTCTGGTATGTGAATGGAACCTGTAGAACATGTACTGTTCTATTTTTTCATCCACTGGACCTTGTATCCTCCTGCCCCACTGCCATCCATGTTCCCCATTTGGGAAGAGAAGAACATAGTGGAGGGGCAGGTACAAGGTGTGATTAGGGTTGATGGGCGTAAAAGAGTCCACTACATTTCCCCCGATCACTCTTCTTGCTAGAATGATATCTCAGAAATTATCGCATTCATATTCCGGGGGCAGAATCATAGAGACTTCATCTGCCGTCACTAAGTTCTCAATTCTGAAATCGGCCCCTCTTGCCAGAACCAACTCTAGTTGTAGATTAAGAATGAGGTGACAGTTATCATTAGCATCACTGATCTCCGCAACTCATTCTTGCGCTGTGAGCATCCTGCGGATAGGTGGGTTGGACACCTGCAACATCAATGTCAAGGACAGAATGAGATCAAAGATCAGCTCTGCGGCACACCCAAATTGTACTCAGGCTGCCTCTGCTGCATCATTGAGCTAGAGCGGGGAAAAGCGAGCATTTCCCAGTTCTCCTGCAGGTACCAGAGGTCCCTGTCTATGTTACAGTGCCCTCTGGATTGAGAACAGCTAAAAAGAGCCTCCGATCTCACTGGTCTGTCTGTCTGTGTTGTACAAGATGCTGGTAATGGCAAAGGTTGAGTTCTATCTCCTTAGCCCCTCTCAGAATAAATTTTCCTGAGTAACTTTTCCACTCATCAAGGAATTGTAGCGCTCTGGGAGTGGGCATAGTCACTCAAGCTGTTCTTGGCCATACTTGTAGCAGGACTAGAAGCTTGCCTCACCACCTTGTGTCCTCTTCTTAGCTGTCAACTCCTTATATTAGTATAAAGCATTGCAGCCAGTGTACCTTATGTCCATTCCCCCAAGGTCATGGTCTGTGCACTTGGCACTGTGGTTTAGAAACAATAAAGGTACTCATGATTGTCTGCCTTCCCTTCCTGGACTTGGTGCTAATGGAAACATCTGCATATTGACAGCTGGTGCCACTGCCAGTACATTCCTTGCTACCTGAGCAGCTGCCTATGTAAATCTCACTGGTTTGTTTCATAGACTTACCAGACACATCCTGCATGTCCTAAGAAACTCCCCACCTATAAGGCAATCAAAATTCATGATCCCAATTTGTCTTTGACAGTGCCCACACCCCCTTGGTTCCTCCCCAGTGATAAGTACTGCAGTTACTATTAGCTTATCTTCCCACTAAATACAGTCACTCGGCAGAAGTGTTTGTGAAACTGGTCTCAGATGACTAAGCTGAATCGCAAAAATTCCACCTTTCAATGAGGTGTAAAGTTGATCATGACTGTTCACCCTATCGTGACAGTGACCATTCACAAATCTGCACCCACCGAAGCCTCCTTTACTTAATTAATTAATTTATTAATTTCCTCTACCTTTTTTACCAATGGTTAAGCGTTCTGAAAATACGAAGTATGCCACAAAAAAAAGACCTCCACCTAGAACCACCTAGAGAGAAATGAGCCTTGCAGAGAAGGGCATGATAATCGCCTTATTCTACTGCCTCCGGAATATTTCCTTTGTGGCTAAAATTATTAGACGCCCATGGACAACAGTTAAGAGCTTTCTTGTCTGGGCAAGTAAACACCAATCTCTTGAAAATCTCCATGGCCGCAGTTGCACACCCATTTTGAGTGGTCAACAGTATCGCACAATTATACAGGCAGCCAAGTGCAACAGGAAAATGACCAGATGCGCCTTCAGGGATTGCTATGTACCCAGTATTTCTCTTGATACTGGCAACTCTTTGTGCTACCCAGAGTAACAGGATATAATTGCCTACTAAATTTGCTTGCATAGTGGACCGGGTACTCAGAGAAGCAAATATTAAATAATAGATAGCCAAGTCAAGACCTAGGCTAAAGCCTGATCATGTGGCTAAGAAATTGAGATGGGCTACAGCTTATAGGGACTGGACAGCTGAGGATTTTGAAAGGATGATTTGGAGTGATGAGTGCAGTGCGGAGAAATCTAAGGATCTAAAGCAACAATGGGTATTCAGAGAACCTGCAGCGAAGTGGTTGGCTGATTGTGTACACCCAAAGGAGAAGGATAAGGGAATCTCGCTTATGGTTGGGGGGTATTTTTGGGGTAAAAGAAAAGGTCCATTCGTTCCTAATACTCAAACTATCAGTAAGACCAGGTATGTTAGACTTTTGTGAAGATATCCTTTTCCTGTTTTTTCATCAAATGATTTCCTTTGGTATACAACTTGAAGATGATCTTTTTCATCAAGATAATGCTCCTGTTCACAAGGCATATAGTGTTATGGATTGGTTGGAGAGAAACAGTATTGAGGTTGTGGACCACCCCCCTTATTCCCCTGATTTAAATCCTACTGAGCATGTATGGGTTGAGCTTAAAAAGTGATTGCACCAGTAGTATCCAAGGATTGCAGATACTCCAGGAGGAAAAGAGGCTGTTAGGAGAAGACTTGCACAAGTGTTACCATTGGTTTGGGAGACAATTCCTCAGGAGTTTTTTGAGAAGTTGTAGAAATAAATGCCTGATAGGGTGGCTGCAGTTTTAGAAGGAAGAGGAGGTTATACAAAATATTAGTTAGTATAATTTATGGCAGGTCAATTGA
>NW_003298818.1:49154-56924 GCF_000151645.1 Tuber melanosporum | reverse complement strand
CTATATTTCGACAATGTACTAGTGCTTATAGCTGATCTGGCGTGACTCACGTACGCACATGCCCATTCACAACCCCACTGACACTGCCTGACCATCTGGCATAACCGCAATTAAACAATGTCTGAGGTCACGAACAGTTCTGCTGGGTGACTGTACTTCTTGAAACTATACCTTCAGGGGTCTCCCTTAGCACTACCCCATCTCCTTCGATTACTGCTTGTATACCTGCCACTTCTCCGCTGATTAAATTATTGTTTAAGGAAATTTTCAAAGCGAACATAACTGCAACCGGATGTCTCAGCCCCACCCCAATTCCTCTCATTGCTGCTTGGGTCACTGGTTCATTTGTTTTATCAGATAAATACCTTAAGTGTTACCAATAACAATCCTACCATCTCAGTTTCTGCTTAGCACTATCTCTTCTCCTCTCCTGGCTGCCAGATTCCCTGCCACTGTTTCTCTAATTAGCTAGATAACGTGACAAATCTGCATGCAGGACAAATTCTTACCATCAAAATGCTCTCCTTGAACTACAGCTTGGCCTGCTACTGCTGTTTTAGCCAATCTTGCTCTTTTCTTTCTCTCCTATATTTGTAATAGATGACATTAGCACTTTATTCAAGTCAAATTAATACTGAGAAACAATATGAGGAAACTTACCAAACCTTGGCAACAGGTGCTGTTCTCAGTAGCTGTTCGAGAATGGTCAAATTCCACTTCTTTCTGTAGTTTTCTCCAGTTTATACAGTGGGGTATCATGATAATAAAACTGGTAACAGAATGAAGTATAAGACGATGCCAAGATGAACTGCTTAAGGGAGAGTTATGGTATGTGATGATAAGAGAAGTGGATCGCAATGAAGAGGATAGTTGGTAACTGGAAAGAATGAAGTGAGATTTGACCAAATAGGTCTGAAGAATTTCGCATTTTGGGTAGGCATCCTTGCAGTTTGGATGCAAGATGAAGTTGTGATGGTAAATGCCAGTGGGGTATATCAGAGCACAGCCTATTTGATACCAGATCAGAAACTTTGATTAGATGAGATATCAATCATCAGTGCAACTGCTCAGTTCATAATAGATAATGGATTCTTGGTGCACAATATATGGGTGTAATCGTAAAATCCACCCATCATCGAGCACCTATATGCCGACTCAGACAGCCCTCAATACAACCTGTGGTTGTTTCTGCTGTCCGACTCTGACCTCTTTACTATGGCCATTATGCAGGGACGGTAGCAGAAAGACTCATATTTTGTAAAGATGCTAGTGAGCTCTAGCGTATTGGTGGCAGATAGTTTATGTTTTTTCTTTTTTCAAGGCAGCACATGGGATGAATTCTGTCCAGTCCCAATCTGCACTCTTGATGTTAGCACTGCTCGTATTACTTCTGGCTCCACACATCCTCTCTGCTGCCAGTTTTCAACATTCAGTTTAGTTAGTAGTAGCATAATCATGATTCTTATATAATCTTTATTAGTTTACTAGTATATACCTGAATTCAATATATCTCAATATATGCTTCCAAATGAATGGTGTAATTCACTATCCCTTGCTTCTCCCCGGCGGGCACCAGATGTGCCTACCCGATCACTTCCTCTATAACAAAGATGGGCATATCCCAGCTGCCAGACCACTTACGAACTTGAATGAGTCCATTGATATTTAGAAATCTCCCACCATGCACCAGATTGAGCACTTGAACCAATGCTAGTCAACCGACACCACCTGCAATGCTCTGCATGTTTCTTATCTTAAAAAGTTCTAACAACTTTGTTACATACCTGCATCGTAGATCCCTGCACGAGTCTGCTCAGTAAACTCCAATATATACCAAATTGTTTTGTGGCCGTTGACTTTGTAACTCATTTGTCCTGCTATAGAGAGCCCTCTGGATCTGGAAGATGTCCATAGATTGCAAGTCTGGGACTGGAATTTCAAGGTGGATATATTGTTCTGCTGGAAGCAGTCCCTGTTGTATGGAATCAGCAGGTAGCTGATGCTCATCTGCAACAATCTGAGTGATATAATGGACGAGCTTCTCCGACATTATGGAATACCTGATCTCAAGTGCCTTTTAAAAGTTTGTTAATGCCAGTATTCCATTGGCCTCGGAAAACTTGCTGTAGCCTGCAAGAGCTTAAACACCTCAACATCACTTCCACATCATTCCATATGCATACCTCATCTCAAGCCCCCAAAGTTCCCAGAGCATACTGGCAGCCATATTGTGATAAGATCAGTCCAGCTTCTTTATTTTTGTTGACCTCCTGTAGCCTTCATTGATCTATTCTGTATGTTCCAGTTTACCCATACCAGTGGAATACATCACCACGGACCCAAAATGTTGGACCTTAGTAAAAAGGTGACTCAGGTAGTGCATCTTAATAATTTTAAAGTGGTTCTCAGGCCTGACCAAATCTGCCCAGTTATCTATTCTTTAGCTCCTCTCTGTATCTGCCAGTCAATGGCCTTTGGTGGCAGAGATATTGGGAGGTACCATGGCTTATGGATCAGATATCTGGTCTCGCAGTTCACAATCGTGATGACATACCTGGGTGCAAGTAGCCTTCAAAGTACGAAACTTAACATAGTTTTCAATATAAGGTACAGTGTCAGCAGTATGACTCCGATACTTGGTCATGAGACTAAAATCATTCAGAGCACCAACACATTGTAAGGCACAATAGAAAGAGAGGTGCTGAGGGCTGTCAGGGTTTTATAATGCAGACGCTATTGCTGCCGCAGTGGATGTGCCAAGGTTACAAATATCTTTACATTCCGATTGCGTGACTTTCTGATAGGACCTTTTCTGTAAGCTGACTCCACAATAGGGGATAGGTTCTTCTCACACCTTATCGAATGCCTGCTACTATTTGTGCTTTTTCAGGAATCCTTCTACCCATTCCATCTGATGTTTAAATCAGCCAACATAGATGTTATGCAACAGGTCTGGCTGATTGAGGTCAACAGGGTCTGCAGGGTGGAGTCTGAAGAACAGAGTATGGTGGGTTTTGATGCCAATGCGCTTGAAATATTCTGTAGCACTGGCCATTCCCATTCCCTGATACTGCAAGGCAGTGTTCGCATATTAGGTGTAGTCACCAATCATATCTGTACGCCATGGATCTCCACCAAGCTCCCTGTCTCGAACCTCACACTTCAGATACCACTTCCTACTTAGTCCATGCATGGTTGTATACTTGCCATGATTGGCAATACATGCACACTGGATGGGAAATGTGATGCATAATTTCCCTTATAAGCCATCTATTATCATATCCTGTTGCATTCATCTGCTGTTGGACTTCGTTGGTATGGGTTGCTTCATCACTTGACCTCTGTAGCAGCTGCATCTGTGCAAGAAGGAGGATTTGCATCTTGGCTGCGATATTTCTGGTTGATCAAAGGATATTTCTCACTCATAATGCATACTGCAAAGGCTTTCTTATCACTCAAGAAATGGTTGAGGTGTGTCTGGTCCGACAATCTGATGATTGGTAGCCATGTTGACCTGGCTGGTAGTGACTCCAGTTCGGAAACAGGGAGCAATGTTAGCATGAGAAATACTGCTGAATTCTAGCTTTCGTGGGCCAATTTTATACCTGAGTTTCCTACCACTAGTCTGCTGTATGCATCTCGGAGTACAACTATTACCCACTTGAATTACATTGGCAAATAGGTGTGTACACCATATCAGATCTATATCCAACCTGGGGGATCTGGTAGCATATATATTCAAAAATATTCCAATAACAGAAGGACATTACATGTTTCCCATTCTCTACAATAGCTTCGATCCACTCCAAATACTTGTTGAATCGGTCCAGTGCTTCCAGGATTTTCTGCAATGTATACACAGACTTAAATAACCTAGCGTTACTATCCCCTGAGGCTTTTAAAAAATATTCATCAATCCAGCACTTGGCGACCTAAGTCCAGATAACCCAGCTAGCTAAATTGAAGTCCCCTTCCAATGTAAAAGGATTCTATTAGTCATCATTCCAGGCCTGATTGAGCTCAACATAGCCAGCTACATGCACGCTAGTTCTGCCAGCATACTAGATGGTTCATTGATTTGGTAAGCTTGCCATTTCCGACGTTTGGGATATATCAGGATCCTCTGACTCCACATCACACTGTATATCACTATACACTTTATAATCTATGATATCTAGCTCTTGGTCAGACTCTTAGTCAGAATCAACCTCTTGGTCCCCAAGTGGCGCTGTGATAATGGTAACAGCCAGATCTACAATGGCCTTGGGTATAGAATCTGTCACTACAAATGAGGTTTAGTCAGCTGTAGCGCAGAGGAATTGGATTATATCCTGATGGATTGTTTGCAGGTCCTTCCTGTATGGCGCAGCCTGTTGATAGTGTCATCAACAATAAGTCCAGTTGGATGTGGTTGAAGACATCCTGGTCATCTGTAATGTTTTGAGTCCTTTTATCAAGTTATCTATTATGACAGGTATTAACGCATGAAACACAGGCAAAGTTTGGCCACATAACATCATTCAAGTTCAAAGTTGGACCTCTTGGAAACCGGAATTGGAGCAGTGACTTTCAAGAAAGTAGGATAGTGGACAGGTCTGCAGGAGGAGGTTGTCTGCACAGTGATCTTAATCTTTCAAGTATAGTATCTTGACTTTTTCAAGTGTAGTATTTTGCTTTAAAGGATGGGGTTTAACTAGTGAGCAGTGAACATCTTGGTGTGTATCCTGTAGCCTATTTAATGCCTAAAAGATCCCTCAAGAGAGTGTAAAGACTTCTAGCCTTTACGTACACAATGGCAGAGTGCCTGCTACTTCCACGCTGTTAGCCTCTTGGCGTGGTCTCTGCAGTCCATTACTGGTTGGTCTTTTTAAGTATACTATTTAGCTGTTTAGTATTGTTTACAGCTATGGAGTATGGTGTTTACTAGGAGTGATTTGTGAGCATCTTGTGGTATATTTTGCTACTCATTTGCGGCTCCAAATTACTCCTGTGTCTCATACAAATTTTTCAAGTACCCTTTCTAAAGTCCTAGTATTTACTAGTTCTTTCAAGTCTGCTAGTATTTGGCATTCAAGCGTTACCTCTAGCTTTCAAGTATGGTGAGCAATATATTGTAGAGACTGTCAGATGTCTGTTTATTTTGTGTCTCCATTGTGGCTCATTTACTGCTCAAGTGCAGTTCATATAAGGCTCAAGTACTGCTCATTTGAGGCTTAAAATGTTATTCTGGCTCACATAGGTTGGTGAAACATCTTTCCAGATACCAATAATTGTACAGGGTACAACCCTGATTCAAGCCACCAAAGTTTTTTCTATTCCATATATGAGCTGCGCCCTTTCCCCCTCCTCTCCCTTCCTTCTCTCGATACCATCAAAAATAACTCGTTTTATCAACTACTCAACATACCATCAATCCACCCACCCTGGGTCTGCAAAGACACAGACCAGACTGACCTCAGACTAAGTATCCACTAGCAAGTACTCAGTTCAGGTTAATGACAATGATACATTCACAGCTAGTAATTCTCCGTGAAGTATTTTCCAACCTCAGAAGTCCACCAACCACTCAACACAATCCCCCAGACTTTTCCCATTCCTGTTACGGTATGTACAGCACTCAGCTATTATTGCCGCCTATTTTACTTACTTTCGGGTGGTAACTTTCGTCACCAAAAGATTGGTGTGCTCCCAATGTCTGGCCCCCCTCCAACCAGCCCATGATACTAACTTTGAAATGTGGACTTGTTTCTGCAAGACCACCAGGCCATCAAAAAGATGGGAACCTGTCTTGGTACAAGCAAGTTTGTCGGGCCCCAAACAGGGCTACTTGCAGTGGACAGTATAGAGCCTGGCAGTATGCCGTAAAGGGCAAGATGGAGCATAGATGGATTACAAGGCACAGGAGCAATACTCCAGCCCAATAGTGGGTCATTCAGTCCTATGCCATTGCAGTGGAGCCCACGGCCAGTAAGGGGACAGTGCACCTCTAGTAGTCCGACATTCCGAGGGACAGGCGATTCACCACAGGTTAGGATTTTTTATTCAAGAATGTGGCAAAAAAGGATGTGAGAACTTTGCTGGTAATAGGTCTGGCTGTTGCTCCATCACCTCCTGTTCCTGTTGTTGTTGCTCCAGGAAATAATGGTAAGTTCCCTAAAGTTGGAAATACCTGATTATTATTATTTATGCGAATACAGATCCTATAGGTTTTGTGGGACAACACACTATCCACCTATGGTTTGACATACCATGCAAGGTCTGCCTAGGCGATTTGCTCCTATCCAGACTGGACAAGGTCCAGTGGTAAACCAATGGAACTGTCTCCTTGCTGGAGCTGACACAACCTAACTTGTCCCACCTGCTCTCTCAAATAAAAGGAAATGTGACTGAAAGGAATGGGTTTCAACATCTCAATGGCTCCACATGGTACTGTACAAGGTTACTCCACTATCATCTGGATGAGCCACTACCACTAACATAGAAAATTTGCAACATGTCTAACGATGATGTCCTCACTAGGTGGGGTTGGGTCAGCCCAACGAACCAGTAGACCTGTTTTTCCCGTACTATCTTGAGGCAGATGATGAGCCTGGAAGATCTCCCCAACATGGTCAGCCATATGGGCCACAGAATAACTGCAAAGAGGAGAAGCAGGCAGAGGTGGAGGCATAGGAGGAGCAGGAGGAGGAGGTGGAGGAGGAAGATGAGAATAAGGGGGAAGATGGAGATGAAGAAAACAACGAGGTCTGCCAGTGAAGGGGATCAGTGCAAGCCATGAAAAAAGAAGTTGAGGTTGAAGGCTAAGACAACAGGTGCTGCCCACCCACCATGCCATAGTAATTGAGCTTCACTACATCCAGAGGACACCAACACTCATCTATTGAGGTCCAGTAGGTGACTACTGGTAGCACTTATTGGAAATGCTGACCAAAAGAAAATAGCAGAACCATCTAGCTTGGTGGCTGTCAACACTTCCAGGAAGTGTGATCTGGCCGTGATGACAGGATCTGATAACTCAAAGTGCCCAGCCAATGTCAGAGAATCTCCAATGACTGTAGCTATGATGTCTCATATACTTACTCCGCCAAGAAGCCCTTACCTGTCTCCCGATAATCTGGATTCTAATGCTACCTCTGAGATCATTGAGCAGGCAGATTTGCTCTGCCAATTGGCTTCATAATATCTAGTGTGTAACTCTATCCTTTTTGCGCTGATTTCTGCTTTGGATTAGCCTGCTCCAATAAAGGTTGCCTACTTGGATACAATGTAGCTGAAATGAAGTCTTACAGGCGATGTAGTAGTCTCGCTAGTATCATACTTGGCCTGTCGAATGCTTGGGCTGTTCTTTGGTGCATTTCGATTGCAGTTTTGCTTGAATGGGTTTTACTTGAATTGATTTCGCTTTTGTTTTATGGTTCCTTCACAGCTGTTCTTCGTTTGGTGGTGTTTGCTCTCCTGAATATTACCGACTCACATTGTCCCATTTCTTTCCCTGCTGTTTTTGGTCTGGTTGCTTTCGATTTGTATTTCATTTTTATCAGTTTTGCACATTCTTCCCTTTATTCACAACTGGTGGATTTTGATTTGAAATTTGTTTTTATGAGTTTTGCGGACACAGATTGGTCCTGCTCTTTCCTGCCTGGTTTTTGTTTTTCTGATTTGGATCACAGTTTTGTTTTTTGGAATATTGCGCATTGTTCCGCTGCTTTCCCACCTTTTTTTCAATCGCCCTAGTTCAGCGATTCGCCGACGGATGGTACAGACAGATCC
>NW_003298818.1:43727-48765 GCF_000151645.1 Tuber melanosporum | reverse complement strand
CCTGATCTGAGGATAAGGCTAAGAAACACCAGGTCGGGGGAGGAGAATTTGTTAGAGCCGGATGAGGATGGCAACGGTACAACAGCTTGACTTGGGGCACCGAGACCTATTACACCTAAACTTGCCTAGTAGGTTTTCATCCACCCATAGTTGTTGGCCTATGTGACAACCACTACTGACCACCAAACCCATAACCTACTATCAGTTTCATCACCACAATAGGCTGAATACGCAGAAGGAAATGATTTATTTAGCATTAAATACTATTGAAAATTGCATTTCTGAAATAAAAGCAGCCAAGGAATACAGAATTTCTTACACAACCCTCCACAGCTGCTGTGCCTACCACCTACGGCAGAGTTTAGACATCAGTATCTACAATGCCTATCGCATGAGCAATAAACTGCCCTCTGTAACTAAATTTTTGAGCAGGAGGCCTGTGACTATTCTCCCTCCCACTCATATACCACAGGGATAGCATGTTTCATGTTGTCACTTGCAGGGGACAAGAAGCCATAAGGAAGAAAAGAAATTCCAACAATCATGAAGTGAAATCCTGAAATCGCAATGATTATCGGTAAACCCATCAAGTTAGCCCACACATGCTGTATCAAGCCAGACCATATTGCAGCCTTTTATGAATGATTCAATAAGATTTGCCCTTGCCATAATACCCAACACACCCATATTTGGAATATAGACGAACACAGAATTACTTGAGGTGTTTGTAATAATATGGTAGTCAGAAAGAAAGTAGGAAACGGAAAACCTCTACTCAGTCTCCAGAATACCCAGAATAGGTCTCAGTTTTAGCAGTAATTAGTGGATTGGGCTCATTTATTCCTCCTTTAGTGTTGTTTAAAGGCAAGGATGTTCCAACCTCATGGTTTCTATCAGAAAACATTCCCAATTGGCTAATAACTACAATATTAAAGGGGTAGACCTCTAATTCTATTGGTCTATGCATGTTAGGAGAGGTTTTTCTTACCAGAAACAGCAAGGATAAAGTCTGATGGCCATGTTGCACACCACTTCTTGGTCAGGAATGGACACGGAAGTTATGCTAAGATCAAGTTTATGCGAATTTGTAAGGAAAAGAATGTCAATAAATTGTATCTTCCACCTCATTCCAGTCATGTGTTACAGCCACTGGACCTGGGGACATTCACACTATTCAAGTCAAGCTGCCTCAGGGAGATAGCAGATATTGCATATCTTGATGATGCTGCAACTGTCAAGAAATAATGGTTTGTACAAGTCTATCAGAAGGCATGTGAAGAAACATTCACACCTCATACTCTGAGGTCACGATGGTGTAATGCAGGTATATTTTCTTGTAATCCCAGCAAAACTCTCAACTCTTCACAAATCTATGAAATTCCTCTTCTGCAGGCACAGTCAGCTCCATAGCCTTCCAACTCTGTACAAAATACATTACCAGCACCTTTTACAGGTAGGTCCGGATGAATAAGTAGTAATAACCTACTTCTTCAAACTCCTAAGCACCTACAAGATATACATAAGTCTGTAAAACAGCTTGTACCATTGACAAAGTATCTGAGAGCTGTCCTGTAAAAGGCAGGCAAAGTCCTTGGTGAAAGGATTGGTGAACAGGCCAATCTGCAGGCTGCTAATCGACGACTTCAACTACAGATTGAGGAGTTATAAAGTAAGAGGTAGAAGAAAATGGTTGCCATAGATCCTAAAACTATGTTTGCAAATGTGGAAGCAAACAAACGGTCAGTGGAGGAGGCTGATAAGACAAGGATAGTAATGGAGGAGGACATGGCATTGATTGCAGAAAAATTGTCATGAGCTAAGGCGAAAGAGGCATTAGCTGAAGTGGATGCCTTAAGGACATCTAGACTTTTGGAAAAGGCACAAATGGATGAATGTATGTTTGAATGAGGACAATAAATTAGATATAGTTTTGTCTTTAGGTAAGTTGCCAAGGTGGCAGAAAGCTAGGGGTGGTCAAAAGCCACGCGCCTGAGCTTAGGCATGAATCACAGCAGTCAATCCTGACCTTGAGCATTGATCAGATATAATACTCTGAGAGACAAGTTGATTACCCCAGACTGAAAACACCAGGGCCAATATGAGAAAGACAAAACCGATTAACAGTGTAGGTGCCTGCCATCTCTACGGCATAGTCCAGTGTGTTAGTCCCGCTGCCAACTAAGACAACGCTGGGATTTAATAGTGTAGGCCGACATTTGTCTAGCAGCTGATGAAATACAGCTGTCGGGATGGAACTTACTATTCAGATCCAAGCCCATAAGATAATGTCAGACTGGAACTTGTTCACGGATTCATTTCCTGATGCAACTACAATAATAGAAAGAGTGGGCAAATTTTCGAGTTATGCCAGATGTGAATTCAACTTCAACAACATTAGTGATGCTGCACCGACCTGTAATGACCAAGTAAGTTAGCAGTGATCCATAACATATATCCTGCTAGAAAGAATAAATAATGTAGGAGCCGGATACTCTTGAAACGAATCCAGGCATCGCATAGCACGTGCAGATCTTACTATCCGCATACTGTGATGAAGGTTGTACCAGATCTCTATTAGCTGAATACTGAAGACCCTGCCTCCTCTGAGTACATGGTAAAGTACTTACTTGAAAAGCATCAGTTCAATTGCTCACCAAAGGGATATGAGATATTGTTTGATATTCCTGGCGATTATTGTAGTCCTCAATAAGACTGAATTAATCAAATAATTTGGGCAGAACTTTTCTCGTAGATTCCTGGTCCTAGAGGTTCCAGGTATGATATATGAACAGTTTTATTGAGACAAGTAAAGAAGAGGCACAATGGCTGTTGCGAAGTGGACAACAACTGGGTGCCTGCGACAGGCATGAATAAAGGGAGGAAAATGGAGGCAGATTTCCACCGCAATGACGTGAAAATTCTATGGCACGCACAGGAATGATTATAAGGAAAAGGTTTTCCTACCATAGCTAAGTAATTGCAGAAGGTTTTTCACCCTGCCTTCCTCAGGTTCTAATTGAGTTAATTTTTGATACTTAAATTTTTATCCTTTAAATTTAATTTTTAATTGGTTTAATATGTACTCAAAAAAGGCAGTTGAGATGAAGTCTAAGTAGAGAGAGATCATGTTAGGAGCCCGAGAATCTGATATGTAGGCACCATCCCAAGTAGTGTAATCCCACTCACAATGGGAATCTCTGGTCTCCAACAACCACCTCCGTCCACATCGCCGGGCCCAGATGTCATCATACATAGCTATCTTAGTTGAATTATGTGGCTATAATGCTACAGAATTGTAGGTGTCAGAATAATAGTCTATATATTAGTACAGTCCATCCAACTGAATCCTGTTCACAGGATCAATGAGAGGAGACATACAAGACTTTAAAGATGGTACATGCTTAGCATGAGCCATATGTAGTAGGACGTTTTCGTACAATGATGTGATATTGAATGTTAGAGAATTTTTAAGAAAAGCCAACACATTCACATCCACTGTATAACAATTAGAAAAGTCTAGAACTCCAAAGCACACAACTGAAGTAGTCAATAGACTTCGTAGAGTGTTACATCTGGGGCTGAAGATGCAACCTGATAACGAGAATTATCTAGAATACCAAATAGCAAATGAAATCCGGTTTCATAGACCCAGGTGTTTACGACGCAGTGATTGTCCCTTATTCTGGTTGAATGGCTTCCTGTGAAACAGTAGGAACTTATCAATCAGATATCTGGTTGCTAGATCAGGAGTTATACAGGTTTAAAGTTCAAGACAGAGAAAGGTTGCATCTAGGACTACTCCTAAAGATAAAATCTACAGATGACACTAATTGTTTCATCAATAGGAGAGACAATGTGGGTAAACATACTTTGACTTGAGAACTAGGTCATTAGTCTAATAACTCAGGAGATCAGATAATTACTATTAGAAACATTGCAGTTACCAATTGGCCAAATAGTAATTATGGAAATGGTGTGATGGTTTTTAGAGTCTCTGAGTGCTCGTGCTTCAGGAGAATACCTGACAATGCAAGTTACAGTTAAAGCGGTACATAACTTTTTATGAGAGATAGATGTAGTCTGTAAATACTCAAAGGTGAAATATAAATATCAAAGTACTTTCCAAGCCTTTAGATATTCACAACCAATGAGGGAAAAACCTTAACAATATTATAATGTTCAGAGGATTCTATTCTGCTTGACCTCACTCTTGGTAGTCATAAATAAAATAAGCAACTATTTGAGCCTTCCTAGACTAATCTCCATCTATAAAACAGAATCTTGAGTGATAAAGATGAGTCTAAATCTGCACAGATTGTCTCCATCTAACAGCTCTACAGTTAAGTAATTAATTCTTTAAGATATGGTAACTCTGGTTCCCAGTTACGGTAATATTACTGAGAGTTAATCTAAAGAGTTGGCGAAAACTATATTAATAAGCAACTAAATAAATTCGAATAATTCCCAAATCATCTACCTTGATTATCCAACCTAGTAGGATAACTGGCCTTACTACATACCTTTGTATGATAATCATAAAAGAATTTTGTACACATCTCTCTTTGCCATATAGACGTACTTCTTGTATTCTAAGAACCTTTTTATGTTAAAACAAATACACCTGAATATAGATATGCAATAAGTTTACATATGAGTGCTGCAAGAAACCCTCAGGTAGGCATACCAAAAATAGACAAAGTTAGGAAGATTACTTATGAAATTTATACCAAACCTGTTCTCATTTATAACATCAATACTAATATATGAATCAAAGAGATCTTTCTACAGATTTAAGGTTTTTTGAGGTAAATTTATTCTTTCTTCTTTGCCCTTAGAACAATGAAGATAAATTGCTCTTTAGCAAGAGCCTCATTTCCTCATATCAGTTTAAGATAGTTTTTTAGATAGTACTACATTGTTTAGTTTTCACCTTTAAAACCAAGTTGCAATACTGACTATATTTACAAATAAAATATATACAGTCTTACTTTGTGTAATTGGCAGTTTTATGTTCTGATATTAACTCATAAGTAATCAG
>NW_003298818.1:38645-43577 GCF_000151645.1 Tuber melanosporum | reverse complement strand
AGGATATAATATATTAAATGTATAACTGTATTTCAATAAATTATTGATACTTGGCTCTCTTACATCTGACTTGGTGCATCTCCTACTACTATCTAGCATCTTACTATCCTTCTTTCCTGTACTTTGGATCATGTACACTTCTTCATACCACTTTGTAACAGATGGTTTCAGTTTACTTTATACCAACAAATGCTTACCAATTCACTATGAAAGTGGTTTTCTTCTTATTTTTGATTTCCCCTTGCCCCTGTAACCTTATAATATATTTATATGTGAACCCTCACCCTGTGCTAGTGGCTGGCTATTAATTGTAGTTCAGACTATGCATGCTGATGGACAAAGGTTTATAGTTTTAGACAGTTGTTCGTAGATTTATAGAGTTTTCTTTATTTGGAGGTTTTTATTCAGCATGAAATAGAAGTTGTATTATTGGTCATATTAGAGGATTTTCTTGGTTGTGATAGCTAGAGCCAGGTAATTGGATTGTGATTACTGTACGGTTGCTACTTGTGAGTGATTTTTATACCAATTGGTAATTCGGTATTGATAACTCCAAGTATGACCACTCTGTTTTTATGCTGTGGAATATATGAATCTTGTACCTAGTAGCTAGCATTTGTCTATGGAGTTCAACTTTTGTTCATCTAGCCACTATGACCTGGACAGAAGAGGTAGATGTGTCTACCCAGTTCAGGCTAATGGAATTCATATATCTTAGTTAGTCTTAGAATATATTAAATAAATAAGATTATCCTCTTTTCTGCTTTGCTGTCTTTCAACTAGCAGTTCATTAACATGTGACTACTCATACAGGAGAATATAACTACTTGAAGACTAAATCAATTACTAATCAATTGTAACTACTAACTCATAGGATGAAGATGCTAGTAAACATATAAATACTATTTATTTGATTTAGTTAGAAGTGTGCAGCTAATATCACAAAATGGAAAAAATTATATTCCATTGGGGTAGGTTTTGTGATTTCTGATATGATCTTGAATTCCTGCTAGGATTCTCCATTTTGGAAGATAAATTTCTTGTACTGATATACTAGCAATTTGTTTTTTACTGTGAAAAAAACTTCTTCCATTCTTCTTGGATTATTACCTTAGCCTATGGATAACTTTTGGATATTTGTGTCAGTGATTGTTTCAGATGAACTTGTATTAAAATCAGTACTCAAGTATGAGGCTAGTGCTAAAAATGATAAGCGAACAGCACCTAAATTTTACACCCTAGCAACCACCTACTATCACAATAAGAAAATAAATACCCTACTATGACAGCCTCTAATAGGTAAATAGAGGACACCTATAAGGACTAGAGTACTTACTTGTCTCTAGTCTGGATTATTGCAGTCAGAAGTGGCCCAGTAGATGTGTATTCTACCTTCAACAATGTTATCAAGTAGTCATAGACTAAGGTTTAAATAGATGAGATCATGTCCTGAATGCCTGTGCTGCTTAGACATGTACAATATTTGAAGATTGATTGATCGGCCTAGAAGTAGATTGGAGGAGGGAAAGTTGTCCTGGGAGCGCCTTAGTTAAGAGGTTGGTCTGTTAGCATCTGGAAGGATGATTTAGAGAGTACTTACATGGTACAGTTATTCACACTATAAGGCTTGCAATAAGCCATTCATCTATAATCAAAATCAGCATTAATGGATGCAATATAGAACCCGATATTGGCGAAACAACTGTCGACTTTTGGCAAAAACTCATCTATTCAGAAGAGTGCAGGTTTGATACGTCAAAATGAGGTTCAACCTAGATTACTTGTTGACCATATGAATGCTGTTACCCCAATCACTACCTCTGACATACATGTTATAGTGAATATAGTTTTGTTTCTGCTTAGAGTACTGTTTGTTATAATTAGAAGTTGTCTTCTATTTTTCTTGTTAGTACTCGTAAAAAAGGTGTACTCATGAAGGACTATCTTGAACAGGTCCTAGAATCTGTTTTTTCTCTTACTTTTCATAGTTTGTTAGGTTTTTCTGTATTTCCCACTTCTCAATATGTAGAAACTTGAGTACCAGTTATGGTACTAGTACCTATCCTGCCTTGGTGGAGATAAAGGCTAAACTAGATATACTGGTATTGTCACGAACGTGGCTTAGCATGGAAAAGGTTTTCACGTGATACATGGTTATGAGTCACAGGTATGTTATTGTTTTGCGCATATAACTTATTTGGGTTATATGATTTGTTATGCGTGGGATTTGTGATGCTTTCGCACATGGCTCAAATATGAGTCATGGGACATGCGCCTGACGAGTATGCCTTACGAGTGTGCCTTACGGGCAAGCCTTGCGCATATGATTTATGTTTCGCACATGACCTCATTATGATGTCATGGGTTTCGTGCATATGACTCAGTCGAGTCATATGATTGGTTTATTGCGTTATGATTGGTTTATGAGTTTCGCACATGACCTCGCTATAAGGTCATGGGTTTGAGCATGAGATTACTTTGGTCACATGACTAGTTTGTTTTGATTTGGTTTTACACATGTGACCACTTTAGGTCACATGATTAAAGGCGGGAAGAACACTATATAAGGAGGCCGAGGCGGGCAAGGAAGATAGGTTCTTTACGCTTTGTTCTAAGTACTTTTCCTACTTATTACTTTAACGAATATAAAACATCTTTACGATCGTTATCTTTATTGCAACGTTATCGTTACGCCAAGGAAGGCGCCTTACGAAGAAGAGTTAGAGAAAGCTTACGATAGGCGTTCCCAGTAGAAGACAAGGGTCTTGTACTATAGGTAATGTAGGCAGAGGCCTAAAGCTATTGTAAGACAAAGAAAGAAGAGGACAGGAAGAGAAGTATCGTTCCCTGTCGCCAAGCACTAACTATCTGAGAAGGGATCGTTACAGGTATACCCCTGACACACAGCATCCTCCAATCTAAATCCGATCAAAAATGTCTAGCACTGGATGAAGCACTATATCAAGGCACTCAATTGCTGCCCAAGAACATTTTAGGAAATATGCGATGTGATCAAGAAAGCGTGGATGAATTTGGAATTGGAGTATTTGAATAACATTATTGATATCATACCTAATTGGCTCAGGCAAGTGATACAATGAAGTGGCATGCAAACTGAATTTTAATTTTAATTTCTTTGGTGATAATCTTTCCTCTATTATTTCCTTTGTTTTTGTCTTATTATTTCTCTTTGTGGTTGAGATATTGCTTGGAGGTATTCAGCATCCAAATTCTAACTCGTGTTTTTATCGCTACAGCTCATCATTTCTGGCACCAGCCTCGTACATTACGGAAAAGTTGCATCAAGCTAATTTGTTCTGTTGAGCTGTCAGCCATACCATCGGAGTCCTGCAAGATTTGAAACTTCTCACCATTAGACCATCTTGGCACGACCCTTGGCACGATTACCTATCATACCATGCAAATTTGGTTTTCACCTTCCACCCGCTTTCTACTTGAATCTTGGTGTGCCTATGCACCCACACTCCAACCAGCATATCCTCTTCCTGCTCCACACCCGACCCGAATACCTACGCTCCACACGATAAAACATAAGCACACCCTTTCTCTATACTACTACGCGACCAATATACTCGAGTATTTGAGCACCTCACCCACGCCTTGACACTCCCATCCAATCCCGTCACAACCTGACCAGCCAACCTCTCTCCAACATCGTGCTCCATCAAATAACTCCAGAGTGCTCGGGCTCGCCACCCTGAACTCAGCATTTAAATGGTCTCGCAGGCTATCAAATATCCCTTTCTGAGTGGTACTTCAGTGACATTCTAAAGGTCTTCTTGGTGTATCCTGCCGTGCACCATTTCTCTGATAGTGGCTCATATTCGATATCCATAGGTTCCAGAGGGAGGGGTAAAGGAGTTGAAGTCTGGTCATTTTTCAGATGTCATTGTCGCCACTTTGAACCAGTAGGGCATTCTCCAATGCAGTTACCGTGTAGGGCTCGACGCAGGCGCAGCCCCGGTAAGGGGTCAAGCTATCATATCTCAGGGAGGGATATCATATCATATCATTATTCTAGACTAAAGGGCTTCACCCCAATATACATCAAGATATCTCACTAACGCCAACTTATGATACCGGCCAGCCAACCGGTGAGCGGGTACTAATGCAATGGTCAACGGTGTACCCGCAGTCTCGTCCTAAAAGGACAATACGCCGGCGACCAACATAGCCACACCCAAAGACCATGGATTGACGGCCTTCTTGAAAGCCCCACCCTTTGCACCTTCTGGTGTTCCAACGACAGCCACATCATCGATCACACAGATCCTATCACACTTATTCCTTGTAGCCCTCCTCACTTTGCTGTTCGCGGAGCCGCGGTCATCCCCGGTAGTGTTGAACGCCATCTCTACGAATTCAATCTCCGCATAAGCAGACTTTCCCTTTGTCATGTTTCCGGACCAGACACCACCATCAGACCACAAATTCTACATTCCAATCAATTAGCCATATCCACGAGTGAAGGTGTAACTTAGTGAACAGACCATAATAAAGCTGGAAGCAACGGTTGGAACACCATATTTCTTATCAAGGAAATGCTCGCCGTCCACGAACCAGGATGACTCGCCATGTACCCAATCCATGCGGTGGGTATGCCAATCGTCATATTTGATCTGGGCTGTTGGAGTTTTGCGTTTTTTGAGTTTCTCAGCTTGAGTGCCGTCGGTCGTGTCCTGGGAGGTCATGTTCACTTTTGTTGAGGAACCTCGGATCTCATCCCCGCCTTCCCAGGTCGTTAGCCTCTTACAATCCCCGGGCCAAGCTAGGATACAGTGGATGTAGGTAGAGTGATAGCATACGATCATCCGTAACGGGCTGATTGGAGTATCGGATCTCGGTCGGATCATCTCGAGTCAATATTGTCTCAAATGGTGGCCGCCTTGCTATTAACAGCATCACCTTAGC
>NW_003298818.1:9519-38624 GCF_000151645.1 Tuber melanosporum | reverse complement strand
TGGACCTGGGATTCTGTACTTGACTTCCAGTTACTGGTTCCGATAGGTGAAGAAACCTGCAACGGCACCGGAAGCACCATACACCCGTGCGCGCACGCGGATAGAGGCATAGAGAATGTTTTGAACCCTAACTCTCTATTAACCATCGCTGGGTGATATATAGGGCAAGGTGGGAGTGTGATGCATACACGGACTCAATCTCAGCTGAGGAGTGGAATTGATCGAACCGATGAGTCCTCATCACCATTTTCGACGATGAATTCCTCGAATCAGCAGAAACTACCAAGTTCGTGAGCTCTAAGACTCGCTTAACCGGAGGGTTGGGAGAGAAATACCAAAATAAACATTGCTCCGACTGTTCTGCATTCTGATCGGGAACTCGCTAGTAGGTTCCTTCCCCCAGTCCTGAATAGACCAGCTGCTTGTGAACTCATCACTCATTATATTACCACCCTGGAAGGCTCCGATTTTTGGATTAGACGAGTAATCTTCTGCGGCTGGATTGGTGCCCTTCGGTAGCGCGTCCGGCAATTCTGGAATGGGCGGGAGAGGGTGAGAAAGCCGGCGGAAGTCATGAAATTCGTAGTCGGTAAAGTAGTCCCCCGTTGAGGTCCTATAGCACTCACAATCCGTGGCGGAAGCGGATGGGAGTAGAAGTGGCAGGACGAAGGATATTGCTAACAAGTTGAACATGGTTGGGAGATTGAGGATGGAGGTTGGAAGTGAGGATGAAGTTGAAGGGATGGATGGCTAGATCGGCCGTGGGAGCGGAGCAGCTGAAGGATTGGCTAAAGAGTGGTGCACCAACAACCGGGCGGTGTGGTATGGACGGGGGAAAGGAAGACTTTGAAAGGGAAACCTCCGTGTTTCACGTGAAAATAGAAGCAAGGTTGGGGTGATCATGACGACGACGGCTGGGCCGTGAAAAGCTTGTGCTCGACGACGAATAGCCGTACTCGAGCACTGTACTACCGTAGTACTCGTACAGTACAGTCGTGTCCGGAAAGTTTTCGTACCCCTGAGATGCAACCCCGCAACACCGCATCACCACAACAACCCTCCTCACCATGGCTCCTCCACATAACCTAAGAGCAAGAGAAGACCTGAATAAGGAAATTTATACTCTGTATAAACATACAGATATGGGATATGACAAAATTTCTAAGTCTTTAGGTGTATCCAAGTCAACTGTTTAGTCTGTGGTCAAAAGAGTTAAATCTAGGGGTGGAAACACTCACCATGCAAAAAGAGGTGGAAGACCAACCAAGATTACCGACATAAAAAGAAAGATAGCGGAGTCAGTTATCGATGCCGAGCCTCATTTAGTGTTATGCGACATTGCCAAAAAAGCGAATATTAGTCTTGGTAAAACTACTATTGATAAGATTATATCGGAAGCTGGTTTTGAGCTTCTGATACCTAGGAAATAGCCTTTGTGGAGAAAAGGACGAAAGGAGAAAAGAAGAGAGTTTGCTAGGAGAAGGTGGAACTGGAAAGGGGCATGGAATTGGGTTGTTTGTATGGATGAAGCTATCATTGTTTATGATCCAAATCCAACAGACAGAAAGGTCAGAGTTAGACCTGGTGAAGAGCTGGAAGAAAAAAACTTGAAGCCTAGCTTTAAGTCTGGGAGGACTAGTATTGGGGTATATACTGCAATGATGAAGAGAAGAAAGTCTGAGTTAATTCTTGTGAGAAAGAGAAGGAAGGAGGAAAGGACCAGTAAAAGAGACAGACTTGGCCTAAACTCTCACCAATATGCAACTGAGATCCACGAGCCTTACCTTATTCCTTTTATAGAGGGTCTGGATAGACCTTCTGACAACATCTACCTAGCAGCAGACAATGCCTCCTAGCATGGTGGTGAGGAAAACAGAAAATTGGAAGTAGACTGTAGTTACAAAAAACTCCCTTGGCTACCCAACTCACCAGATCTCAATCCTATTGAGAACACATAGGCACTACTCAAAAGAGCCCTTACCAAGTGATTCTCCAGACTGGAAAGAAGGCCTCATAGTGCAGCTGAATTGTTTGAGGCAGCAAAGGAAGAGTGGGATTTAATTCCTTAAGTGAAGTTGGATGGATGGATAGATAGAATGGCTGAGAGAATGCAAGCTGTACTGGATGCAAATGGAGGCCATACAAAATGGTAATAATGTTTTCTTATTGTCTACTAGCAATACTACTAGTATCATGTTTTCTTTAATTGAATTCATTACATTTTTTTTGAAATTTTTATGGCTGGGGGTTGTGGTTGTACGGTTGCCATGCGAGGGTACAAAAACTTTCTGGACACGACTGTACAGTACTGTACTGTACTTGGGTTGGCTGTCACTCGTCCATGGTGATTTCTACAAGTAGTGCTTGATGGCCTAGACCAACAGGTAAATGAAGTGAGGAATCCCTCCTGATCCCTTCCACTTGCCAACCAGGCGGGATCTCACATATACAAATTTAGGCAAACGAGCAAGGCACCAATTATAGAATTATCATCGTGGTACCCGTATTTGCTCAGTTTATTTGGATTGTCACCAAGAGGTAGTACCGCCAGCATGCAATATCAGACAGGGGTACCCTGTAATGTCTATAATGCCTATATTACAAGTCTTGAGAGTACTAAAAATGAGGAAACAGATTGCTGGGCCGGTCCTAGATGGGCAAAATGCTTCCACAAGGTTCAAGTTGAAGATTGTCGGTTGCAAGCGGCTCATGGTGATATTCCTCACACTGCCAGAAGAATTCAAGGAACTCAGGCTCCGAGTTATCCTACTTATCACAGTTGCTGTTATTGGTATGGCCAGCCTGTTCTCCTTCAAGCAGCGGAAGAGCTCGGTAATCTTGACCCTCCTGATAGTAGGGGGGGACTACTAAATCCTGTTGCCAGTCCCCCACCTTAATCCTATCGAATCCCTTAATCTTAAGATTATGATATTGACTTCCATCAATAGGGAGAGTAAGGCCAACCTCATGAAATGACTTTTGTACTATGAGGTGCTTTTCGGAGCAAAATGTGTGCCATGTGTGCTACCACATGAGTTACCATAACCCGTTTATCACAGACAGAGCAAGTTTCAATGTCTACCTGCTCATCTATATACTGCTTGGTAAAGTCCCGCAGATACTCCTTAAAGGGCTTGTTAACTCCTGTATCGAGAGGCTGAACAAGATCAGTACAGCCCCCAGGAATAAGAGAGGTGATAACCCCATTTTCTTTGAGTTTTGAGAGTATGGCCAAGGTCTTGTAGAAAGATGCAATGTCCAGGACAAGTATGCTGCGTTCGCACAGGAATTGGAGATCTGAGGCTGATGTAGATTTAACATTCAATGAAGGGAATAGCTCCTGGTCGAGAAACTGTAAAAAATGGTCTTCGTTGTTATACTGTAACGATCCCTCCTTGGATAGTTCTTAGTGATGGGGAACGATACTTCTCTTCTTCATTTTTTCTTTCCTTTGTCTTGTGATAGCACGAGGCCTCTGCCTATATTACCGATAGTTCAAGACCTTTTTCGTCTATCTGGAACACCTATCATGGGCTGTCTCTAACTCTTGTGCGTGAAAAGCTTTCCTTGGCATAACGATAACGTTGCAATAAAGATAAAGATCATAAAGGTGTTTGATATTTATTAAAGTAATAGATAGAAAAAGTACTTCGAATTTGATCGAATTGTATTTAAACTTGTACCGCCTATCCTGGCATATGACGAGCCCCCACTAGCACAGGAATACCGCAAATCGGTATACTACTCATCCTAAGTTAACTAAGTGTACAGTCCCCCACCTACCATCTCCGAGTCATGCCCGCATGGGAACTAATTACAAGACCATCAAACAACCTAGTACCCGCTCCGGTCCAAGTCCGTAGCCCTTCAGGTATGAAGCCAACCAGCAGTAAATGTAGCCGAAGTGGAGTAAAAGACCGATCTGACCAGGTTCCTCGTACAACAAACATAAAAGCACTACCACCTGGTCTGAAAACCGTCCCACGAAACCTCCACTATAATAGAAAACCAACAAAGCTCAAACTAAAGTTCAATCAAGCCGGGAAAGAGTAGGAAGAGCCAGAGGAAGCCAGCCCCACAGGTCCGGCAACAAGCACTGACCGAAAACGGGCAAGATGAATACCCAACTGACCCGACAAGAAGGGGGAGGGTGAACGAAAAGGAACAGACAAACAGAAGGTAGGCCCTACTTGCAATAGGTCAACCCGCCAACAACAGTCCACCACCGAACTACCCAAACGCACAGACAATGCCAGTGTCGGGCAGCCAATCGTCCCACACCACTCCAGGCAGCAACAATACCCACACCAGAGGGTAAGAGCTTTCAGGGTGAAAGCCATCGCCAACAAGTTGGGGAGGAGACACCTGGCTGAACCACCGTAAATGCTGCAAGGACAAAACTTCGCAGGGAACTGAGATAAACATCATCGTACGATTTTGACCGTAGAAACATAGTGTAATGAGGAGTGGCTAGGCAGTGACTGCCCTGCCACTGGAGCAATCATGCGGCCGGTACGATGAGTTGAACTTGGGAAGGTCATCAGTCTAACCAAAGGGTGTTTTGTATCGCAAGAACTAAGGACTCCATTAAAACCCAACAACCATGAACTGGCGCAAGGAATGACACCAGTGATCCCTCTAAACACAAAGTTCTATCCCCCTCAATCGAACGCGAAACCTGTGAGTAGGACATAGACAGGAATCTGAAATGATTTTACCATAAGGGGCTATCAAGCGACCATGATGAATAGCTCGAAGTGCCAGCATCGTGAGATAAACAGCTAGCAATGAAACGAGAAGCAATCAAGGTAGTCCACCACACAATACCAACAAAACTGAACACCAAGAACCCCAGGAACTACTGAGTGAACTCGGATACCTCCCCCAGAATCGAAGGCATCAAGGCCCATTGTGGGTGCAAAAGAAATGCGCGGGATGAAGGGATGCCAAGGACGAGGAAAAGTGCTTAGAATTCTATCTAATTTGATTTAAACTCGTACTGCCAAGAGTGGCATATGACAAGCCCGCACTGGTACAGGGATACTGCTAACCAGTATACCACTAATCCTAATCTATCTAAGTCTACAGCCCTGCAACTGCTATCCCCAAGTCATGCCCGTATTCGAACTAATTACAATACCATCAAACAACCCAGTGCCCACCCCAGTCCAAGTCCGGAGCTCCTCTGGTATGAAGCCAACCAGCACCAAGCATAGCCATAGCCAAGCAAAAGACTGACCCGACCAGGTTCCTTGTCCAACAATCATAAAATCACTACTAGCCGGTCTAAAAACCGTCATGCAAAACATCCACCACCGTAGAAAACTAAACAAATACCCAAACCAAACCTACAGGCGACACAATGGCAGGGAGGAGGCAACCAACAGGTCAACCTCTCGCACCTGCATGCCAGGCTGTCGACCCTATGAACCCACTTTGCTGGTTGCCTCTGGAGAGCGTTCCAGTGAGGAGGACCTGTACCCACTGCCTGTCCCCCAAACCAAACACTATAAACAAAAGAAATACATAGAGGTAGTAATAGACCAAAAAAGGTCTGTGGGGCCTATCTCCCACCCGTGGTGCCATGCCTCCTCCTGCCAAATGCGTAGCCAAACCAAAGAAAGCAAACAAACCCCAGAAAGTCCAGCACTGAAGACCCAAACAAGTCCAACAAGGTGGTCGAAACCCACTATCCACACAGGTGGCCATCAGCTAGCCGGTCCAGCAGGGAGCTTACGGCACTCAGCAACTTCACCCGACAGCCCAAGCCAAACTGGAAACACTTAATTAGATGTCTCGCAACCTGAAGCAGTCCCGAGCGGTGCTCACAGGTGCCTCTCCCCCCACAATCAGCCCCTCCCAAGCCCCACACGCCAGACACCACAGAGCCCATCCAGCCCCCCAGAGCCTCAGACAGGTCAACCATCTGATAGCCACAGGACAGCCCATACCTAGCCCGATCAGACAGCCACGGATCTTGGCCAGACCAACAGAGCCCCATCCCCCAGCACCTTGCAGCCGAGGGGGGCCCACCAGCCACAGCTGGGAGCCACAAAGGAGGCAGCACGAACACTTAAAGGCACTGGCAGCAGCCACACCATCCAACCCAGCCAAACTGAAGTCCAACCAAGCCGGGAAAGAGTAGGCAGAGCAAGCCAACACTAGCTCCACAGGTCCGGCAACAAGCACAGACCAAACGATGGGCAAAATGCATCCCCAACTGACGTGACAAGATGGGGGATAGCAAGCGAACTGGAGTAGACAAGCAGAAGGTAGGCCCCACTTGCAATGGGTCAAGCCACCACCCACAGACCACAACCGAACCACCCAAACACGCAGACAACACGAGTATCTGGTGGCCAATCATCCCACGCCACCCCAGGCAGTGTGGTAAAACCACACCACAGGGTAAGATTTTTCAGGGTCCAAACCATCCCCACCGAAGCCAGGAGGAGACACCTGACTGAACCAGCGTATATGCAGCAAGAACAAACCTCCAAGGGAACGGTAATAAGCAACAGCGTAAGATTCGAACCATAGAAACAAAAACGTAATGAGGAGGGATAGGGCGGGTACCGCCCTGCCACCTGAGGAATGATACGGCCGGTATGATGATTTGATACTTGGGAAGGTCATCAGTCGAACTGAAGGGCGTTTTGTATCGTGAGAACTAAGGACTCCATTAAAATACAACCAGAAACATGGGCTGGCCCAAAAAATGACACATGTGATCCCCCCAAACACAATGTGAAATCCCTCCAATCGAACGCGAAACCTGCGCGTAGACTATAGCCAGGAAGCTGAAAACATTATATGGAAAGGGGCTCGTAAGTGATGGTGATGAATAGCTCAAAGTACCAGCATCGTGAGATAACGAGCAAGCAACGAATCGAGGAGCAAACAAGTAGTCCACCACACAATGCCAACAAACCTCAACACCAAGAACCCCAGAAACTACTGAGCTAATTCAGATATCTCCCGCAGAATCCAAAGCATCAAGGCCCATTATGAGTACGAAAGAAACGCTCCGTGTGAAGCGACGGCAAGAACCAGGAAATGTACTTAGAACAACGGGTGAAGAACATATCCTTGTCTGCCGCATCGGCCTCCTTATATAGTGTTCTTCCCGCCCATAGTCATGTGACCCAAAGTGGTCACATGTGTGAAACCAAATCATAATAAACTCGCCTATTGACCAAAGTGGTCACACACTCAAAACCCATGAACTTATAGCAAGGTCATCTGCCGAAACTCATAAACCAATCATAACACAATAAATAAGCTATATGACTCGACTGAGTCATATGCGTGAAACCCATGACCTCATAATGAGGTCATGTGTAAAACATAAATCATCTGTGCAAGGTATACCCGCAAGGCATACCAGTAGGCCATATTTGCCAGGCGCATGTCTCATGACTCATATAATGAGTCATGTGCGAAACATAACAACTCATAACATAATAAGTCATATGACTCAAATAAGTCATATGCATGAAACAATAACATACCTATGACTCATAATCATGAGTTATGTGAAAACCTTTTCCTTGCCAAGCTCCGTTCGTGAAAGACCTTTGCACCCTGAAGCTTGAAGACTGTAGTAGTATACAATAATTAACAACACAGTTGCAGACCCTCAATGGCCACCTGAAGCTCTGTGGTACTACTGTTTATGATAACCAACATTGATTGTTCCTCTTCAATGGTCTTTCACAGACTGCTCCCTGGACAACAACTAAGCACATTCTATGATCAAGGATACCATCTCAAGGTTATACAGCCAGTGCTTTGGTAGCCTTTTTAGAGGTTCCTGCAGCTCTGTTGGGCCCACAGTAAGATTTTGATTTAGTCTCTGTATTGTAATAGAAAACCAAGCAACAGACAAAGGTTGAGTCAACATACCACCTTGTAGGATTGAATTTCCATGAATCTGGTGCTAGGACTAGAAATGAAACAATAAAATATTGGACATGTGATAAAGGTGGTCATAGAACTTCTAAATCCTACTGGAAAATAGAGGAAGTGAAAGAAAGGAAGTGTACTGGGAGAATCAGGCCCGCGACAAACCAATGGTTGGATTTTATGGTGTTTCGAGAGCATGTGCAAGTACGATAAAGGAAAGCACAAGGAGGATGAGGGTCCTGATGAATCAAATGTCTAATTTTGCTGTGTGACCTAAGAGCATGTGGGAAGAAAGAAAAAGACTAGGAGGATAGGTGTTATGATGAACCATATGTGGTATATTCTGGGTCCCTAAGAGCAGGTACAAGGGCATGAAAGGGCAAGGCAGATAAGGGCCTTGACTTACCAAAGTTTGTGTTTTGGCAGACCTTAAGAGCCATGGGAGGTACAATATTTGGAGACCCCAGTGTGGGCAGTTCCTGACCATGTGGAAGAAGAGAAATGCTTGCCTACAAGTTTCAGCTTTCCAGCAAGTCACACAATGACAGAGAGCAAGAAATACAAAACTGTAGATACCAAAGGCAATGATGGCCAACATACTTAATGTGACAAGCAAGAAAATACTTCTCCGAAGAGCAGTGCTGAAACTCCACCACAGTGGATGGCACCACATGTAAGGTTAGGAGTCTTGTCTGAACAACTATGCACTGCACTTTGATATGAAAGAGGAAGATTCTACAAGCATGGCTTTCAGATGCCCTCGCAGCTGCTATCTCTACCAGATTCTGAAAATGCAGAAGTTGATTTAGTGGTTGTATGGAGGAACATGGTTGCTGAGGTAGTACACTCAAATTGAGCTACGGTTACTGGTAAAGACGAAAATCTACTGAGGCCTACAATGGAGGATGAATTATGAAAGTTGGAGAAGCATAATTCAGGTCAAGTAAAGCAGGATCATAGAAATTACTAGTTATATCAAGAAAGTAAGGAACGCAGTTTTAAGCCCGATACTACAGGAGAGAAAAGATCAACAGTGGAGAAAAGATTTACAGCAACACAAGGAGCAGTAGAAAACCTAGTATAGAATTACCACATATAGAGGAAATTGTTAAAAAAAGATCAAAAGATATATTAGCATTCGATATGATAGATCACTGGAAATGCTGAATAGAAGAAAGATAATAGAAGAGCATACGAGTACACAGGAGATGGCAGCAGATAGTTTAAGAAAGGCAGTTAGTATTACTAAGTATTGGAGGTTCTGTGAAATGCTAGGACTATTTGTGGTACCATATCAGGAGAGGTGATGGAGATGGATATGGTATCATACGAGGATATAGGAGAATATAAGCTAGGCACCCCAGTTCATAGGCACCCCCAGATTCCGGCCAGCTGTGTATATCAACCACTACATCAACATAGTTTTATGCGCACCAATCCAACAACACATGATGACCGATCCCTGCCCATATGCAATATAGCAAGCACTCGAAGCGATCAAGCTTGGTATATGAGAGAGAAAAGCATGTCTGGAATTTAATATCAGCTGTAGTACGATCCAAGGTCCTTGAGCCAGAGCCTCAACCCCTTGTGAAAGTCATCCGTTCATGCAATATTTGACAATTCACCAGCAGCATACTCTGGTTTCCTGAAACTTAGAGCAAGAAGAGCACAGCTTTGCACCTTCACACACCCAATTTCTTCAGATGGTAGAAACAAATATTGAGGCTTGTGGAAGGAGATCTGAGATCCAAAAGAGTCATGTGCCATGCTTTTTGACCCAATATTGACATATCGCTACTCTTTTGGGAAAACCAATTGATTCAAATTGGATTTCAGAAACTCATCCTGAGCTCATGAGGTATTTTTGTGATCAGTTTAATAGCATACACTCTGGGTATGGTATCCAGTAGGAGGATGTATGGAATATTAATGAACATAGAATCACATTAGATGTATGTGTCAATACATGGGTAATTGGCAAGGCTGGTAAATAGTGCACCTACATGTAATCGTAGAAACCCAGGAATAGGTTTCTATTATTGAAACCATTAGTACTATAGGCAAGCACATTTAGCCTGCTGTTATTTTTAAAGTCAGAATGTTCAAACCTCTAGATTTGAGAAAGAGAACCTGCTGAATTGGTTAATTGCTACCTCGGGAAAAGAATGGACAACGAATGAAATTTCGATTTGATGGCTCTACAGGTTTTTCTACCAGAAACAGTTCCCACTACTGATAATTACTGTGGGATACCCACTCGGCAGATATTGATTCTTGATGGGCATGGAAGCCATGCGAATTTGGATTTTCTATGGAAATGTCAACAAGTCAATGTGGAACTTTTATTCCTCCTTTAACAATCCAGCCATATGCTTGAGCCCTTGGATCTTGGTATCTTTGCACCACTCAAATCCTACTATTGCAAGTCTATCATGGAGTTTGGTCAGTATGATGATACTGCACCTGGGAAAAAGCAGCTTTCTATAACCTGCAATGAAAGAGCAGGGGAAGAAGTTGTAAAAATCCCCCTTCAGATGGTGAGTTCTTGGCGACAGGGAATGATACTTCTCTTGTCTTTTTCCTAGTCTTACAATAGCTCCAGGCCTATGCCTATGTTACTGATAGTACCAGACATTTGTCTTCTATCAGGAACACCTATGGTAAGCTTTCTCTAACACTCTTTCATGAAGAGTTCTCTTTGACGTGACAAGAATAATGGTCATGATAATGATAAAGAGTGTAATGGTGTTTTATATTGGTTATTGTAATAAGTAGGAAAAGTACTTTATATTCAATTTAATTTTATGTAAACTTGTACCGCCAACACTGGCATACAAGGAGTCCCCGCCGGCACAGAAATACCGCTAACTGGTATACCACCAATCCTAAGCTGACTAAGTCTACGGCCCCACACAGACCATCCCCATGTCATGGCCACAGGAGAACTCAATACAAGACCATCATACAACCCAGCCCTGGCCCCGGTCTAAGTCCATAGCCCCTCTGGTATGAAGCCAAGCAGCACTAAACATAGCCGAAGCCAAGTAAAAGACTAATACGACCAGGTTCCTCATCAAACAAACATAAAATCACTACCACCCAATCTGAAAACCCTCCCACAAAACCTCCACCACTGTAAAAAATTAACAAAAAACCAAACTAAACCCATAGGTGACACAATGGCAGGGAGGAGGCAACCAACATGTCAACGTCACGTACCAGCATGCCAGGCCATCAACCCTATTAACCCACTTTGCCAGTTGCCTCTACAGAGCATACTGGTAAGGAGGACCTGTACATGCTGCTTGTCCCCCAAACAAAATAACAGAAACAAAGCAAATACATAGAGGTAGTAACAGACCAAGGAGGTCAGTAGGGCATATCTCTCACCCATGGTGCCTTGCCTCCTCCTGCGGTATCCAGAACCAAACCAAACAAACCCCACAAAGCCCAGCAGGCAAGACTGAAACAGGTCCAATGGGGTGGTCACAACCCGCTATTTGCATAGGTGGCCATCAGCCAGCCAGTCTGCCGGGGAGCTGGACAGCAGCCAGCAGCTTCACCCAATAGGCTAAGCCAGACGGGAAACACTTAATTAAACCTCGCCCAATCTGAAGCAGGCCTGACCGGTGCTTGCAGGTGCCTCTCCACCCAATCAGCCCCCCTCAAGCCCCACACACCAGTTGCCACAGAGCCTATCCAGACCCCTCAGTCCCTTAGACAGATCAACCATCTAACAGCTGCAGGATAGCTTATACCTAGCCCCATCAGGCAGTAACTGGTATTGGCCACACCAACAGAGCCCCAACCCCCAGCATCTGGTAGCTGAGGGGGGCCCACCAGCCACAGCTGGGAGCCACAAAGGAGGCAGCACCAATCCTCTATGAAGCCAACACCAGCCACACTGTCTAACCCAGTCGAACTGAAGTCCAACCAAGTCAGGGAAGAGTAGGCAGAGCCAGCTAAAGCTAGTAATACAGGTCTGGTAACAGTAATAAACTGAACGACGTGTCAGAGGTGCCCCCAACCCAGGTGACAAGAAGGGGGAGGGTGAGCAAACAGGAGCAGAAGAACAGAAATTAGACCTCATTTGCAATGGGTGAAGACGCCAACCACAATTCACAACCGAACAATCCAAAGACAAAGACAACACGAGTGGCTGGCAGCCAATCGACTCACACTACCCCAGGCAACAACAATAGCCACCTGGAGGGTAAGATTTTTCAGGATCAGAGCAATCCCCTATGAAGCGAGGGGGTGACACCTGACTAAATCAGCGTAAATACCACAAGGACAAAAATTCTAAGGGAACAGCAATAAACAACATGGTAGGATTCAGAACACAGAAATGTAACATAACAAGGTGGGGCTGTGCAGGTACTATCATGCCACCTGAGAAGTGATACGGCAGGCATGATGAGTGGAGGACAAGGGACAGTCATCAAGCAAACCTGCGGGAATTTTGTATTATGAGAACTAAGGACTCTGTTAAAATCCAGCAAGAAACATGAGCTGACCCGAAGAATGCCACAGGTGATCCCCTTAAACACAATGTCCAATCTCCTCAATCAAACACGAAAGAGGCGAGTAGACAATAGACAGGAAGCCGAAGATATTTTACCGACCTGGGCTCGTAAGGGACAGTGATGAAGTACTCGAATTGACGGCCTCGTGAGATATCTATTAGACCATGAAACGAGAAGCAAACAGGTAATCCTCCATGCAATACAAACAGGCCTCAACACCAAGACCTCCAGAAACTATTGAGCGAACTCAGTTATCTCCTCCAGAATCCCCAGCATCAAAGCTTATCGTGGGTGCAAAAGAATCGCTCCGAGGCGAAGCGACGGCAAGGATAAGGAAAGGTACCTAGAACAAGGCGTGAAGAACCGATCCTCCTCTGCCCCACCGGCCTCCTTATATAGTGCTCTGCCCACTACAAGTCATGTGATCCAAAGTGGTCACATGTGCGAAACCAAATCTTTGCAAACAAATCATGTGACCAAAGTGGTCATATGCTCAAAACCCATGACCTCATCCTCAGGTCATGTGCAAAAACCCATAAACCAATCATAACACAATAAACAGGTCTTATTACCGCAAGTAGTCATATGTGTGAAACCCATGACCTCATAACGTGGTCATGTACTAAACATAAATCATATACACAAGGCATACCTAAAAGGCACCTTGGGAGGGCACACTCACCAAGTGTATGTCCCATGACTCATACTCCAGTCATATGCGAAACAGAACAAATCATAACATAACAAGTCAGATGACTTGAATGAGTCATACATGCAAAGCAATAACATACATATGACTCATAACGATGCCTCATGTGAAATCCTTTTCCTCGCCAAGCCACATTCGTGACAGATGTCTTCACTTTGTGCTCACTACATGTTAGCTGGTAAGCAGTTGCGCTCTTTACTTGGAATCCAGAAAAGGCATTAAATTCATCACAAGCTCATTCCAATTTTTACCAAGTTCAAACCTACACTGGGAACCTTACTGGCCCCAAACTGCCAAGCTACCATGTACAACCCATAGCACATACTGTGAACCGCCAAATATCCACCACACCCCTACTGCTCTATGTGACCTCCATGACAATATAAAACACTTGGAAGTGACTGGGACGATGACCAGAGACCTTCAAACCTTCCTAAACAAGACATTCATAGCCTTTAGCATCTCCCAACTCAGTATGCCTTTGTCCCCTTGAATCAACAGCTACATTGATGATTAACAGAGTTGGAAGATAAGAAAAGGAAAGAAAATGATTCCCGTGAACCCTAATCTTCAATTTCATAAATATAGAAAGCATTAAACGGGCTCTGGAGGAGGCAGCTGTGCAGGAGACCCCGATACCGGCTAGCAATCTTCAGAAAGAGGCAAGAAAAGCCTTGTGTGCGCTCATGGCAGCCGATATGCAACAGTTTATATCAGAGTAGCAGGTTTAATAGTTCTAAGTCATTGAATGTAAGTTTGCATAATTGTCACTATCATAATAAGATGAAGTGCATGAAGCTGACCTGGTCATAGTTGGGTTGCCGGAATCTGGGTGTGGCCGGGAGATCCCATCTGTGTGACATGTGATGATAGGAGTGGAAATAGAAGCTGTCACATGTCATATTAGGCCATAGCTATCAGTCCACATCAGGTGTATAGAAAGTCTATATAAAGAAACACTACCTATTATGACGGTTAGTGTCACACATTTCACAGAAATACCTTCTTCCTTTCATACAAGCACCTTGATCATATCACTTGATATCAAACTAAGACCCTGCAGGTAGCTTCAACTCTACATACTATGGCTGGCAAGGTTGACTGTACTGACTCCCACAATACCTACAAAATGTCCATTAAACTGCTGAAAATACACTGGCGGGGTGCATTTGAAAATCACCTCTGAATACCACATATCAGAGTGGTGTAGTTATCTTTGTGTCCACCATTTGGTATACATTACCTGCAAATTGGATTACCAATACTGGAGCAAGCTCACTGTACCACTCCATATGTTGCCTGCATTCTTATTGTGACTACGAATTTGATACACATGCAACCAATTACCAATGGGTAGAACTCTTGGCGACATTGTACACTTATCTTAGACTGTAGAAATCAAGGGCTCTGCTGTCTCTCCAGCCATCAAGTTGATGGATTATGCAGGCCCTGAGGAAGGAATTGGTGAAGTCAACAGATTTCATAAAGAGCTTAGAGACCTGTGTGTGGACTCAAGGGCACCATTCAGTAGTTTGTAATGATTCAAACTTGCACTGTGATTCATTTAGAGTAAACTCCTGAAGTCTTGCATTATTAAATACTTCACAAGTGGCCAAAGTAATTCTGTACCGGTATACGGTAAAATCTCGTATAATTGCGTATTTACGAAGCAGGGGTTAATCTCCGGAGCATGGCTAAGCGAGGTCTCACTGAGGGAACGAGTGATATCCAATGCTGCTAACTTGAGAAATAGCGCACAAATGATATCAGAAGGTGAGCCCGGCCTACCCCGATCAACAGAGGCCAGCTATAAAGGTATATCCAAAGATACAAGGAGAACTTAACAATAACGCTCAAAGTTCAAATCAATCATGGCCAATAAAATGTCAGATATTGATTGTTCCACATGCCGGCGCGCACCTCATGCAAAGTAAGTCAGCGAGTGAAAACCAAAACAAAGCCATATCAAGCCAATTATCCGTCCAGAACGAACCTATAGTCAAAAGCAAAAGATCCGAGTCCTTTCCTTCCTTGAGCACCACCAAAGACCTATCAACTTAAACTCCCAAGTCTGGCCTGAGAGATATCGGTATCCCACACAAGAAGAAGCATCGAAGCGGATCCAAATCTCTCAGCAAACCATGAGCCACTGGGTTAGAAATAAGGAGAAATTAGAAGATATACGACAAAACTCACAAGCTAGACGAAGGGAAACAGCAGCTGCATCGAATCGAATCCAATGGCCAGAGTTGGAAGATCAACTGTATCGAGATTTCCATGAGGAAAGGAAAGAGGGTCGAAGTGTGTGCGGGGTTGGTTTAGAGTTCAATCCCAATTTCTGTTGAAATTGATTTATCCAGATACGAGTTCAGCAGTCTTTAGTTTTAGTAAAATTGGTGTTGAGGGTCTCTGGTAAGTAATCAAATTAACCTTCGGAGTATCATGAAAAAAGTTTAAAAGGTGCGAATTGACTATCAGATCTTGGTCGTCAACTGGCGTGGATTCAATCAAAGAAGCTCACAGCCTTGCCAATCTAAATTCTGGGAGGTGAGTATTTCTGATCCTGTTGGCAGAGATTGATGGCAATCGTGATCTCAAGGTTGTGGTGATCAAGATGATTATACTAACAATCAACTCTGGTTGTTGACTGTGCTGCCTCTAAATACCTTGTCTACTCACATGTGTGCTCTATACTGCAACCCTTACACATGTGACTTCTATCTTGCACATAACCCTATATCACCCGTTGCCCTTAACCCTTCATACTGTAACATATCTCTCATGTTCTATCACCCCCCCTGATATGTTAGTTTCCACAATCCTAGCATATCCATCAATTTCCCATTCTTGCTTACATTCAGCCATTTCATCAAACCATGTGTAACGATATCTTCCATTCCATCATGCTCACCTATTTTCTCACCACTTACGACAATATCACACAACATGTAATGCCATACTGGAACATGTCTGGTAGTCGGTCTATATCTTTCTCCTTTCAAATTTGGAATACAAGCTTGTTTGTTCTTAACTACTTCCACCTGACAGGTGTTCCATATATCGTCCTCATTTTTCGCCATCAACTTACTCCTCACTCACTCATACCCTAATGCTTCTTCAACTGCCAGGTCTGTTGTGGTAAACTATGCCTTTGCTGTGGACTTGGCAGTAGTATTCTGCTTCACTGATTTCCAAATAATGCTAGCTCTACCAATATCCTGAATCACCAGACCTGATGTAGATTTCATCCAAATCCTATCACCAGCCAAGTCCACATCGCCATATGTTTTTCAATTCCATGCCACCTGAATAGCACCAAGACGGAGATTCTGCTTCTTGCTTCCCTGAATATGCCACAGTACACATCACAGAGTACCCCAGCGTTGCATGTCAGGATAGGCTGCAACTCTCTCCAAGTATCCTACTACAAATACCAGGTCTAGGTGGTAGGTAAAGGAAACATATATAATACTCCCCACTACTATCTGATATAATATCTTGTTGCCTAACTTATCTATATCTCTGGTTGGTAAAAGCATTTAGTTCAGGTCCATCATGGTAGTTGCTGGTTTGCATTGTGATATCTCAAATCTATCTAAAACCATTTTCAGGTACGATTCCTGACTCCACAAGATCACTCTCTCACTTGGTATTCTCGGTACTTTTACCCTTAGAAAATGTTGTATATCTCCTAGCCAGGCTATATGAAAACGGAAGCCCATCACATCCTCTAATAGTTTGCCTTGCTCCTTGTTTCCAATGATCAGAATGTTGTCAACCCAAACTAGCATTATCTCACTTTCATTATCAAAATACAATCCAGCTTCTACCTTAGATCTATGCAGTCCATATATATTTGGTTAAATACCTGTCCAACATTTTGTATCAATTCAGGCTTGACTGTTTCCACCTATACAAGCTATGCTCCAAATCGACAACCTTGGATTAATAGCACTAGTCATAGGAGCAGAATGAAGGATGTCTCTGGTGTTGCTTAGAATGACTTTCAATAGATTGTCATGATTAGTTATAAGATCTCTTTGTAATTACAGGTACATTTCCTCCTTGATCGGACTCTCCAAAAATGCTCTGATAATGTCAACTGGTTTGATATCCAGATCTCGTGAAGCAGCAACTCATAGAACCATTCTAATTGTAGCCCAACTGACTGTTATTGCTTATGACTCATGGTAGTTTATCACTAGAAGTTGCCTGTATCCATGAGCAACTAGAGGTGTCTTGTATCTTGTTACCGGTTCTTGAGTTCCTAACTTCTGTTGGAGAACTATTCAGCAGGGTAGAGCATTTTGAATTTCTTCCTGAGATGCATTCTGAATCACCTTTCAAGTTCAATGATTATCCAATGCAGTCAACTAATCTTCCATTGCAGATGGCCACAGTTATGCATATGGACCTGAGACTGCCCCACAGATGGAAGCCAGTCCTGTAGTTACCATATTCAGTTGTTCTACCTTTGAGTCACAGTGGGCAGTTAAAGCTTCAGGAGTAGCAGGGACTTGGGCTGTACTGGTAAATGCATAACGCAGATACTAGTGCTGATTTCGTGCTTGTTCTGTCCACTTTGATCGTCGCAGAATATGCATCTTGCGCTCTTATAGGATTTGTGGTTGTCTTGGTTATGGTTGACATTGAATTTTGGAAGGTTTTTTATTGGTCTCCTCTTGGCCCTACCCTGCCTGGTAATCAGTCTTCCTTACATCAATCTATTGATCTCCATCATCAGGATTTCCCTACTTATTATACTGATAACTTTCATCATTGCCATCTTCCTGATTCCTCTGACTAAGGTGTCCAATAACTCCACCAAGTTGAAGCAATCAAATTGTACGGAGTATTTTCATAAAATTTAACATCCAGTGTTACAACAGGTTGATGATTGATAGGATCCAAGATGTGATATTGTTTAGAGGTTAATGTGTAACCAGTTGCTATTATTCTTTTTGTTCTCTTATGCCACTTTTCTAGCTTCTGTCCTTCATTAATATTGGCAAAGATGGTGCAACCCCATATCTGCAAGTGTCCAACATCAGGTTCCTGCCCAAACCAGGCTTCATATGACCTTTTGTCTTACTCTTCTGTACTCTTAGTTAGCAATAGATTTTCAGGGTGTACTGCAGTCTGGAGTGCCTCAGTCTAGTACTGATTAGGAGCCATTGCATGATGTAATAAGACCATAGCACCTGAGACCAGGAGATAATTAGCATTCTCTAACACGTCTTCCTCTTGTAGCATGTATTGTACAGTTGTATAGTGCATTGAGCTAATATCCCATGATGTTTCAGTATACTTAAAAATTGTGTGGAGTTATATTCCCCCCCTCCATCTGTGCATATACCCTTGCCCAAGTATCCCCAATTTCCTGAGCCCACTAGGTTTCTATTCAGCTGCATCCTTGTAAGAAAGAAAAGCTTCATACCCTTAAGATTTGTCATTGAGAAAAAATACCAGGGTAAATTTAGTAAAGTCAGCGATAAACAAGATATAATATCAGCATCCTGCAAAGGCTGGGGCTTGCATAGGAACACAAAGATCGGAATAGATAAGTGCCAGGGGTTTGGTACTCTTCCACATAGATCGTTTAAATGGAACCCAGCTCATTTTACCTATCCAGCCATGTTGACAAAGCTCAATTCCACTCCAGCTTGATAGGTTTCCCATACTAGTTGCCATTCTATAGGTTCCCATTTTAACAGCAGCAAGGGTATCAAGATGGTCCAGCCAAGCATGACAAGTTTCAAGCTCACTGTTTGGTGTAGAGTGGTAAAGTCTGGTATCAATAATCTCTGCTGGCTCTGTGTAGGCATCATGATGCTGGAGTTGATACAAGCGATTATTCTTTATAGCAGTTACATGTATAATGCCATTCTGGTATAGTTGTATCACATGATATTCAAACTCTGCATGATATCGACAATCTCTCAGTTGATGAATGGAAATCAGGTTGGTTCCAGGGGCCACTCAAACATGAAGTGTATCCTTGAGTCGAATGTATCTATAATTTCCTTTTGCATCTGAGACTTACAGTTTAACTGTCCCTTTACTCAGTGCAGCCACACTTTGTCTAGTTGTGGTTTCTACAACCAATTTACCTGTTCTGAAGGGATGGTATATATCTGAGACAAAGGCGTAGTATTTGCCAGTCATGTGTGCTATGCATACAGAGTCAAGTATCCACCAAGAACAATCAAGATATTCCATTCTTCAATTTTGCTTCATCGTATGTTCTCCGCCAACTTCTTCGTCATATGCCCACCATATCAGCTCCATAGATCTGGCCTCTTCATGATCCTTGGACTCTGCAATCTGTGCCATGAGGCCTGCCAGTACCCTACCTCCCACATTCCTCCCATCTACCATCGGGGCGATCTCTTATCCATGAGACGCAGCTTGCCTATGACCATGTTTCCAACAATTCCAATGCGGAATACTTCAATTATCACTTCCAGCTGCAATTGATCTCCACCTTCTTTCGGAAAAATCATTGTTTGCTCTGGCACTGATTCTTGTCTCACTTTTTTTGTATGGTGCCAAAACATTATTAATGCCTTGTTCTTGTCTCAGCACAGTCTCAGCTAATTCCAAATGTGCTATGAAATAGTGTGAACTTTACGACTCTAGTGCCATTGCTGACTGTGGTGTTTGCCTTGTTGTCCTCCAAGCATTAGAAGCTGGCAAGTCATGGAGTAAGAAGAAAGATTGTTTTTTGTCATCAATTGAGGTGCCACAGAGTTTGAGCTTGACAATTAGTGGCTGAAGCTGTATTGCAAAGTTGCAGATACTTTCACAATCCTCAAGTTTGAGTGCATATAGCTTTTGATAAATATTGTCTTCAACAGGTTTGATAACTTGCTCAAGGTTGCACTAAATTATGTTCTACAAACAAGCTGGATTATCATACATATTGAAGGTGTAATCTGGGAGAATATTGTCTGATATACTGAGGTGGATGTAGGCACTGGCTTTAAGTTTAAGTAAGTTATAGTAACTCAATTCACATAGTACTTTCCGATCACTGGAACAATATTCTGTTCAAGAAATTTCAGGTTCCTGATTTCATGTTAGGTGCCAAAGGCCTTGATGACTAAGAACATCCTTCATTCGTATGGCCTACTGCTGGTAATTTGTACCATCCAACTTCTTCAAGGCAAGACCCATTCATTTGTCCTAGTCCTTAGCTCATTACTCTACTGTCAGTCATCCTTTCTTGGAATGCAGATATTACTAATGTTTTCAAGAAATTCTGCTATGGCTAGCAACTGCTCATGACCTGATAGCAAACCTGATCTCACGGTTGTCATGATAAAAATGAATGTATTCATTTTCGCCAGAGAGGGTTATAACTATGAACTCTGATTGTTTACTGTGCTCTCTCTAAATACTTTGTCTACTCAGATTTGTGCTCTATACTGCAACTCTTACACACATGTGACTTCTATCTTGCACACAACCCTATATCATACTTTATCCTTAACCCTTCATTCTGTACAGTCCTGTCTAATAGGTTATCATACATTTGCTGGCAAGGGTATCACCAAAATGAACAGGAAAGTTAACCAAAAAAAAAACACGATTAGAACTCAATTAAAAAATACATGATAGTAGAAATAGAAAATATCAACCAAACAATGCTAACCATTTTGTATGACCTCTATTTGCATCTAGTAGAGCCTGAAGTCTCCAAGGCAGGCTCTCAATCCACCTATCTAAGGTCTTCTGTTAGATCAGATCCCGCTCCTCCTTTGCTGCTAGACATAATTCAGCAGTACTATCAGGCCTTTATTGCTCCTTGGACAATTGCTTTCTGAGGGCTCTTTCAAGAAGTGCTCAGTCATTCTCAATTGGGTTGAGATCTGGTGAATTGAGAGGCCAAGGCAATCTTTTATATCTACATTCCTCCTGTATTTCTTGTTTTCCAACCCAGCATGCCATGCTGTATTTCCACAGCCATATAAATGGTTTTTGGAGCTCTGTTTATGCCTTCTCTGAAAGGGATAAGATATGACTGGTGTATCTCTGTTGCATATTGGTGTACATGGAGGCCAAGTCTATTACCTTTGCTAGTACAGTCTACCTCAGTTCTCTTCCTCACAAGAATGAACTCTGTTTTCCTTCCTTGCATAATTGCAGCATAGACCCCAATGTTGGTGTATCCTGACTTAAAGTTGGCCTTTATGTTTTGTTCTTCTAGCTCTTCACCTGATCTAAATCTCAACATTGTTCCTACTGGATTTTGGTATTATTCAATTGTAGTTTCGTTAACAAAAACCACCTACTTCCAAGCTCTTGTCCAGTTTCTTCTTATTCTTGCTTCTCTTTTCTCTTCTCCTTCTGTCCTTTCCTCCAAAATGATTTTTTTCCTTGGTATCTTCAGCTTAAAACCAGCTTCTCCAAAGATTTTGTTGATAGTATCTTTCCCGACACCAACTTTAGACTTCTGGCAAATATCCATTCATACTATATGAGGCTCAGAATTAATAATATCAAAAATGACCTGCCTTTGGTGTTGGTCACTTTGGTGGGTCTGATAGCTCTGGGAGCATCATAGGTCTTGCAATCATAAATTTTGTCTCTTAGGATCTCTGATGAAATACTTGATTTGGGGAGGTTCATCAACTTAGTAATTTTATCATACTCCAAATCAGTATGTTTATATATGGTATATATTTCTCAGTTTCTGTCTTAGCATACTCTGCGGGTATTTGGTGGGGCCACCGTTGTATGGGATTTTTTGCGTAATGTGGCAAAAAAGCTGTTACTATAGACTGTACAAGAACCTATTAGTCAGGGCTATACTGTATCACACATCTTCGATCAAATGGCACCCATGACAGCCAGACTGCCACCCCGCCTGTCATTGGGAATGGTCACCCACCCTCACCTCCAGTTGCTCCCACTGTGGTACCTTCTTCCCCAGTACTCCCAGCATCCCTGGTATGCCTGGCATCCCCAGCCCCCACAACCCTGATACAGAAACTTTGTCACCAAAATTATGATGCCCCGGCAGACTCTCGACAGGTGGAGGGTGAATCCTTTTTTGTAGCTGAATCTTTTGCATTATGAGATTTCTTTTTTGAAGATTGATTTTCTGTGATTCACTCTCTTTTGTTCAATGCCTTTGAGATTTACTAGCTGTTGATCTTTATGGGATTTGTACCTTCATTAGCCAATATTTATGCAACCCTTAAGCTCCCTTACATAGACCAATAGTATTCTGTACTGCTGGTGCTCTGATATCTATGCCAGTACGCACTACCACCTGGTGATGAAATACATTGCAGTAATACATGTCCCCTTTCACCCTCTTCCCTTGATGTCTGAAATTAATTTCCAATGTTTGGCATCTGATACAATCACATCCTGTAAGAGGCCTGGTTGCCGCTGACCAATCAAGTCAATTGTCTAAATTGCATTACATTTGCCCCTGTTCAGCTGCATCAAGAAAATGTTCAGAGCTGAGGTTTGGAGTTCTAACCCATTTTCAGCGTGACAGGTATCACTCTAGAATTTTGGTCACTAACCAACACAGATTGTGGCAAGATTTTGCACCTCATATTTTGGACTCAAGTTGCCCCCATTTGGGATACTACAGGTGATCTCTTTGCGTCAACCATTTTTGTAGTAGAGTTTTCAAGATGACGACCTCTAGGAATGCCTACTCTATGAACATAAATGAGGTTCATGGAAAACTGCCTTATGTGGGCAAAACTTGTCTTTCAATATAGACTGACATTGTATGATTCTATCAGGCACTACTGAGGACCTAGAATGTAAGACTTGGCACATTCCAGTGAAAGCCAAAAAACTACCAGATACAAACTGCTCACCATTCCAACATAAAAGATAGAGCCTATTGTGTTATGTTCTAATTCCTTTCTTTCCTAATATTCACCAGAATTCTGCTAAAACCTCATACTATGCCACTCATATGAAAATTCACATAGTCAGCTGACATGTCAAATGGGCAACTTGTCTAGACACACACTTGATGCTGGAGCCTATACCAGTGGATCTCTGCGATTGAGGTTGGGAACTAAGCAAAACAGATTAAGCAGCAATACAAGTATACTATTAAACTAGCCATTGCTGGTTGGCGTCCTTCAAAACCAGACCTAACATGGCCCTTTTGTTGACTCCTGAAAAGCCTCTACAGAACAACAATACAAACCACAGCATACAGTAAACCCCACAGTGAACAAGACTCACATTTGGACTCAGAAACACTTTGCATGGCTGGCAGCAGCAGCCACGAGTATCAAAGTTCACAAGGATCTTATGAAACTGAATTGTACACAGAACCTGATGCAGACAACAATTCTACTCAAGATAGCACTTCAATAGGACCAGGTTATCAGTCAAGAAAAGCAGATTGAGAGAGAAATAACAGCATGGTAACTGTATGAATTTCAACTACCTCTGGATTACAGGAAACAGCTCTAGTCAGGAGGAAGCCTGTTGCTGTTGCAGGTTAATTAGCAGCTAATCTTACATTCTACCTAGGTTCCCATTATCAGGTGTAGTGCGACATTCACCTCCAGTAGCCACCTGAAGTGACACTATGCTGAATGTCAGAAGCTCAAGTCGAATCCACTATACCACAACGTCAGCACATCTGGTCTTATAATGTTTCATGGCTCAATATGTTATCAGAGGTAGAGGAAGGAATAGTATGGCGGGCCAAGACCGTAATTCTTTGATACAGCCTTTTGGTTGACCAATTCTAAGGTGTTCTTGCTTTGACGTATTAGGTACACCAAGTTTATGTTAGACCTCTGGATGAGATTTAACATGTGGAACAAGGTAATCTGCCAGAGGAAAGTATTAAAATTGTAAAGAGTCATACAGAAATAGACAAAGCATGACTGTGGGTGCTGTACTAACATGGAAAGATATGTAATGCGCGCTTAGGGGTAAGATTGCAGTTTCTTCACAACATGAGGTGTAGGAATGTAAAATTATATAATCCCCACAATGGTGATCACACTACTGATGCATACAGGGTGCACCACCATCAGGAAGAGCTTAGATTGATATGTGCCATATGGGGTTATGATATTGGCACACAGTTAAAGAAATAACCCTTGCTGGTAATCACTGAGTTTGGTTAAACACAACACAGGAAATCATGTTGCAATTACTGGTACCCTGGATTGCAGAGGCTATATGGGGAAAGAACTTTGAATGCAATAGAATGCTGGAGATCGCTGGAGGGGATTTTCATCGATTTATCAATGACATGATAATATACTTAACATGTACAATATACTGCTCAACACTACAGGCATGGCAAAGTACAGTAGGTAATGATCTGGTGACTTCAAGCCAAAGATGTCTGTGGGTGAGTCTCATATAAATAAAACTTTTTATTTGTGACCAAGATGGCTAACTTGACTGCTGACCCTCTTACCTAGCAAAGGGTGAGGTGGGCAGACTGGCTGGGAGTGGTGCAGCAGATTATTCTAGAGAGGACTAAGTGGATAATCAGGAAAAAAGGGGAAAGCGGGTATGGCAATCAAGAATAGGGCCATCAGGGATTTACAGACAATTAGATACCAGTGGTGGTGTACCAACAAGGTCTGACACCAGGCCGGAATCCTCAATGTCCCGCCTGATAGACTCTGACTCCTAGTGGCCAGCACATAGGAGACCTGGTTCAGTACCAACACAGCCAAATTGATCCACTGGAAATGGACCTGTCTTCAGGAATGCAACAGAAATCTGCAGCACTTGTGGTCAGCTTTCTGGATTCTGATTCTTCGAGTCGATATAGCTTATGTGAGGTTACTAAAAGAGGGAGGGAGGAAAAGATTACAAGGCCAACATGATTGTAATGCCTCTCACCTAGCTTTAAGACTTTGGAGGAAGGGGCAGCAGGCATGGCAGTGAGCATTAGTGAGGCAAATAAGGTTGTATTGGATATACATATAGCAGCAAAAATGGATTAAATTGTAATGTCTATAATAGAATGTGCCAGACAATAGCGGATATGCAAGAAGATAATTGGTGTGATATGATGGTGCAAGAAAATGGTAAAAAGAACAACAAGGGCATCCCAGTTATCAGATGGTACAAAACATCAGGAGGAAAAAATTTGGATGAACGAAGATCACCACATACAACAACATTGTGAATCATTTACAGGGGTCAGATTCTATCAGGACTCTGTCATAATCTTGCATAGTAGCATCTAGAAAGACACAAGAGTGTCCAGATAGTATTAGAATGTTTTACAAATTGATTGAAAACCTAGGGAATGAGGAGTATGTGAGGGAAATCCTTGGAGCATCGCCAGTACACAAGAGCTCAATGGGGCAGAAAGAGTAAAGAACAAGGTCACCCAGATGTTGAGGGTGTGGATATCATGTCAGGACGGAGGGTACCTAGGCCAGAGGTCATGTAATATGAAAATGGATTCAGGCTCCACCAAGAGGTAATAGGAACAGGTTTGATATACTATCACGGATGGGGCTTGGTGAGCAAAAGGTTTCAAGTAACGCATGATTAAGAGTCATAAGTATGTTATTGGTTCACATGTTTGACTCATTTGGGTCATACGACTCGTTCTGTTATAATTTGTTATGTTTCACACAGGACTCGAGCATGAGTCATGGGACATGTGTTTGGCAAGTATGCCTTGCAGGTATGCCTTGCATATAAGGTGTATATTTTGCATAGGACCTTGTTATGAGGTCATGGGGTTTGCGCATGTCACTACATTGGTCATATAATTTGTTCGATGTGATTTGGTTTCACACATGTGACCATTTTGGGTGAAATAACAGGGAGTGGGAAGAACAATATATAAGGAGGCTGGTATGGCCAAGGAGGATAGGTTCTTCATGCTTTGTTCTAACTACTTTTCCTACTTATTACTATAAAGAATATAATACACCTTTATGCTCTTAATCATTATCGCGACATTTATTATTGTCAGGCCAAGAGAACTCTTCACCAAGGAGAGTTAGAGAATACTTACCATAGGCGTTTTCAATAGGAGACACAGGTCTTGTACTATCGGTAACATAGCCATCGGCCTAGAGCTGTCATAAGACTAAGAAGATGAAGAAGAGAAGTATTGTTCTCCATCGCCAAGAACTAACCATCAGAAGGGGGATTGTTACATTACAAAGCATCACCTAGAGTGACCTTAATTGATACAAGAAGGCTTCCTTCAACCTAGACAGGGAAGGAGATATTGACATCGACCATTAAAACATTAATCCAGTGGGATTTAGAGATGCTATATATCACGTTTCAGTAGAGCCCACGAGGGCAGCAAGTCCAGTAACACAAGAGAAAGGATCACCAGTCGATAACTCTCCTACTACAACTACATGACCTGAGAGAATGTTGGGCACAACAGCACAGGTACCAGTATACTTGAAATGTCAGAATATGAGTTTTAGACATTTCTCGCAGTAACAGGAAATACAGGCCAAGGAAATATCCAATGGCCCAAAGCAAAACACCAGACATGTATGAAGGAGCCGAAGATAAACTATGAATATTACTAGCACAATGTGAAGGATATTTCGCTGTCAAGGGAAATGGAGGATACTATGAGGAGATCCAGATTCCCTATGTGGAATCTCTATTGAAAGGACTTAATGGACAATAGATTATGCCTTTCCGAGATGGAAGGAAATGAAGGGAATGGGACACATATCTGCAATTCATGGCAACCTTCTTTGAACAGTTCAGCGACCTCAAGGCCAAGGAGACAGTAAGATGGATGTTGGTAAAACTCCAACTAGGAAAGCAGGTATTTTTAGCATACTGGAACAAATATCGACTATTGGAATATGAGGCAGAATTTGACATTGCCACCCTCTACATCATCCTACTAAGAAACTGTAGTGAAAAACTATGAGCAGTATGGGGAATTTCGGACCTGTGTTACACAACCTCAAAGGATTTGCAAGATGGGCAATCAATGAGGCAAGCTAAATAAAAATGGTTTGAAACAATTCAGAAAACAGCATAGCACACAGGGTGGCCGAATCATCCAAGACTGTGGATAGAACTTTAAGATCACAAGCAACTTGAGGCTTAGGCAGAACATTACCACCAGGCGAAACGATAGAATTCAACAAATCAGGAGCAGGACCAGCTCTGAATCTTTCCAAAGAACAATATTCTAAAAGGAGGAATGAGAAACTAGACTTAAGTTGCGGAAAAGTGGGGCATTGGATACAGGAATGCCGAAGATGACCTGACAATGGATACCAAGGGATAAGGGCAGCTGGACACAATTGCTCCCAGTTACAGAAGAAGAGCAACATCCGACAGATGATTGCCACAGACTTATTGTCAGAAAACGATGAGGGTCTCCAGTAAACTGTGGTCTGGGAGACAGAAGATGGGGACCTGGAAAGCCAATCAAGTTAGTGAACTACTACATGGCACTACACACACAACAAGAAGAAAAGAATGCAGATCATGTGATGATCAAGACGAAGACATACAATTAAAAACACGAAGAAACAACAATATATGCAATGCACGGCTTGGGTGCTACCACAGATTTCATTAACAAGTAAATATGCAAGAAATACGACCTCACTACCAAGAGAGTGAAGGAAGCGAGACAAGTGTACCTAGCGGATAGGAGGCCAAGCACAATGGGTCTCATAACCCATATGGCAGAAGTACCTATAGAAGTTGACAGCCATATCAGAAAGGCAACCTTCCTGGTAGTAGATCGCAAGAACCATGAGATACTCCTAGGGATGCCATAGTTACGAAGACACAACTTGAGGATCAATTGGAACTAGAACAAATTGACCTTCACCCGCAATCTATGTGCAACACAATGTCTCAACAGTTTGCTCATAGTCTGCTCGACACTAATACACAAAGCGGAAGAAGAAACTTTGCATGCGAAGTTGGCCAAGATGCAGCAAGACAAGAGAGTCTGGATACCAAAACTGGACCAAGGGGCAAAATTGCCTACAAAGGGTTCGAAGAGAGCAGCAGGACACAACCTGCATGCCAACGTGAGGACCAAGCTACCTGCCAACAGGCAGGCAATAATCGCAACAGGAATAGCTATTGGACTACCAGATGGCACCTATGGACAGATTACATACCGCAGTGGTCTAGCAGCCAAACATCATCTAATGACCAATACTGGGGTACTGGACGCTGACGATAGAGGTGAAATCAAAGTGGTCTTGGACAACCTGGCCTAAAAGGACTATAAAGTCCAGAAAGGCGATCGAATCGCACAGTTGATCATTGAAAAGATAGACATTAAAGATCTATAAGAAGTAGATCAACTAGGAGAAAGTATAAGAGAAAACAGGGGGTTTGGAAGCACAGACCAAACCGAGCTCGATGCAACAAAAAGAATTGAGATCAAAGAGATCACAGCACAGGCCATGGCAAGGTACTAACGTAGAGGAGACACCACAAGAATTCTCAAAAATGGACTTAAGCAGATGCGAAAGTAGTCCAAGGGAAAATTGACATGAGCACCGAGCTAGGAATCCAAGATAGGAAATATCAGAGTAAAAAGGGAAGGAAAGAATTGATACCGAAAAAATATCATCAATTCACGAATCTATGCCAGGAATAGGAGGCCACCAGACTACAACATAGAAGACCAGGAATTGACCAGGACATTCAGCTGAACAAGGACAAAACAACAGAAAACCCAAAGGAAATTCCCTAAAAGAACCTATTCCCACAAGGGGAGGCAGAACTCAAAGAACTCAGAAAGTACATCGAACAAAACCTGAATAGAAGATGGATCAGCGACTTCTTTGTGTCAGGAGGATCTTCAATACTATTCATCAAGAAGAACGACTGAAAAATAAGACCCTGTGTCAACTATAGAGCCCTCAATTCAGTTACAAAAACAGATTAGTATCGGCTACCGTTGATTGGAGAAGTATTAAACAGATTACGATGAGGAAAATACTTCACCATAGTGGACACGTTGA
>NW_003298818.1:6579-9502 GCF_000151645.1 Tuber melanosporum | reverse complement strand
TGTCAAGGTAATACCGCCGGAAGATGTACCTCGATATATGTTGTATGGGATACCTGGACGATGTACTCCTCTATTGGGAAGCGATATGGAACTACATCAGAATGACATCAGCCACATCATGCCTGCTATACCGGGAGCAGGAATAAAAATCAAAAGAGCAAACGGCGAATTCGGCATGGAAGAATCCGAGTACCTCCTGTTCATGATCAATTGAAGCAGAGTCCAGGTCATTCCATTCAGAATGCGAGCAATGTAGGATTAGGCAAAACCTAATAACAAAATCGATGTTCAATACTTCATGGGATTCTGCAACATTTATTGAAGGTTCATAGAAGGGGTTAGCGGGCTTGTAAAACTGCTGTATAACCTAACCAAAAAAGACAAGAAATGGGAATGGGAAGAATCTGAACAAAAAGCATACAATACAGTCAGGACATATCTGACATCGGCACCAATACTGGTCCATTTCAACCCAAAGCAAATGACAATGATGGAAACAGACACCTCAAAGTATGTATTCTCTGGCATCCTGTTACAACCATGCGATGATGGAAAAGGGAGGCCAGTATATTATCGGTCCAAGACAATGACCCTTGCGGAATGCAACTATGATGTTCCAAACAAACAGCTACTGGCGATAGTTTAGACATTGAAAGAACAGAGGAGATATGTCCTGAACAATGACCATCCAGTCCAAGTTCTCACAGATGACAAGAATCTGGTACCCTGCATGACCACAAAGGAATGAAATGATTGTCAGATAAGATGAATGGAATAGCTCATCAAATACGGCTTCAAGATTGAATACCAACCAGGAAAAGAGAGTGGAAAGCCAGATGCTCTCATGAGGCTCTGCATGTGATGAACCACAAACAAAAGAAGATGCCAGGATTCAACAGAAAACACAAACACTATTACTAAAAGCTTACTGCAAGGTAATAGAAGTTATCGAATTCACCTCAGATGAGGAAAAAGGAATCAAGAAAGCAAGGGAAAAAAGACACAACCATTTGGGCAACAAGAGAAGCATTAAAGGAAGGAAAAAAATTAAATCAAAGGGATTGCCCCTGGTTTATGCCAATGGAAGGATAGAAACATGTGGTATGACAGAAAACAACAGGTCCTAGAAGAATAAAAGATAAGAACAAACATCATATGACAACATCATGACATCCCAACGGTGGGACACAGAGGGACAGCTAAAACAATGGAATTCATCACGAGGTCATTCTATTGTCTGTGATTGAGTGAAGATGTCAAAAGATATCTCAAAAATTGTGACATGTGTCAATGAACAAAAACAGCTTAACATGCACCTCAAGGACTACTGATGTGAAATGAAGTTCCCAAACAACCATGGGAAACAATTACTATGGATTTCATCACTTGACTACATTTATTAGAACAATGCGATATCATCCTGGTTGTGGTAGATCGTCTGATTAAAATGAGTCATTTTATTTCAGTCAGAAATAATCTGGATATGAGGGATTTTATAAACACATTCTTCGAAGAGGTCTTCTGATTGCACGGCCTCTCGAAGAACATCATAATGGATTGTGGAAAATTATAGATATCAGTATTATAAATAGCAGTAAATGGAGAATTGGGGATAAAAAATCGGCTGAGTACGGCATTTCACCTGCTAACCGATTGACAAGCCAAACAGGTAATTGCGATACTCGAACAATATTTAAGGGCCTATGACAATTATTAACCAGATGATAGGTATATGCTATTATCAATGGCCAAGTTCACATACAACAATGGAAAACAAGAAATAATAGGGACCACAGCCTTCTTTGGAAATTATGGACAACACCCACAAAGGCAGCCCAAATATGATATAATTAACGCCATAATATCCGATAAAACAGGCAGGGGAACACTATACGAGATATTACGATATAATATGAGTTAGGAACAGCAATAGCAAAAAGAACAAAGTGATAAGCGTCAAAGACCGGATCCAAAGATACAACTGGGAGACATGGTGTGGCTGCTTCGACGCAATATCTGTCCAATAAGACTATCAAAGAAATTCCACAAGAATAAGATCAAACTATTGTGGGTACTGGAACAACTGGGCAAGGAAGCTTATAAGATGGACTTTCCTCCCACCATGAGAATATTTAACACATTCCACATCTGACTCCTCGAATTACACAACGACAACAAGTTTTTCTCAAAAACAATTATTCCTCCTCCGCCGATCCAACTTGATGCAGAACCAGATTATGAACTCGATGAGATAGTCGATTCTCTCTTCTTCTATGGTATCCTCCAATACCAAGCCCAGTGGACTGGTTATTCACCCGAACACTATAAAACTTGGTATTATGCACAAAACCTTGAAAATGCAGAAGAAACCCTCTCAACCTTCCGCCAAGGGTACCCAGACAAGCCCGGCCCAGGTGGCGATCACGTTCAATCAAGACAATGGCGAGGGAAACACTGGTGGGCCAGTCCAAGCACATGAGGGCTGGGGTTGATAGTCCCCAGCACATCATACTAACAAGCCCTGAATACTCATTCATGGAGCCAACTGATGAACAGCTCTAGGAAAGAGAAAAACAAGCTCAGCATAACACCATGTCATCATAAATATGCTCTGATGATGAATGCTAAACATAGATTGGCTACAAGGACGACTCGGGATGGTTCTCAACTGAATATCGAAAGCGTGGTCCACGCCGGGACCATGCCCTAAAGCACTGGCAACAGTGCTTGAAAAATGGGTGCAGGATACACAGGGTGAAGAAAATGTACAATGGATACTACTAGCAGAAGGATGGAAGCAAGAAAGAGTAAGAAGGAGAAGATAGGAAAAAGGCCTGGTCATGAGGACATGGCTCTAGGAGGGAGGGACCCAAAACTACATGGAGGATATGAAACCAGACATCCAGAGCCTTAATTGGCCGAA
>NW_003298818.1:0-6429 GCF_000151645.1 Tuber melanosporum | reverse complement strand
CGCTAAACGTATTGAAATCCTTACGACTGCTTTCTTCTATTAGGGTGGCCGAGGCCACAATTTCGGCAAAAGAAAAAAGCCATCACCAAGATAAGAAAGCTGAATGACAACCAGTAGCAGACAATTGAAATTGCTAAACTCATCTTGGAATCAGTAAGGATAAGATGGTAGAGAGCAGATGATAAGTTCACCAGGCTTTGGAGGTCCATCTGAGCAGCTGAATGGGAACTTTTAAAGCGGCGAGAAAAAGCCAAATGGGACTCAGACTTCAGGGGAGAGGAACTAATGTCACGAATGTGGCTTGGAGAGGAAAGGGTTTCACGTGACATAAGATTATGAGTCATGGGTACGTTATTGTTTTGCATGTATGACTCATTCAGGTCATACCACTTATTATGTTATAATTTGTTACATTTTGCACATGACTCAAGTATGAGTCATTGGACATGCGTTGGATGCTTGTGCCTTGCCTGTGTGCCTTATGGCTATGCCTTGCACATTTGGTTATTCTTTGGTACATGTCCTCATTATAAGCTAGTGGGGTTTGCACATGTGATTACATGGGTAATTTGATTTGTTTGTTATGATTTGGTTTCCCACACATTACCACTTTGGGTCACATGACTTGGAGTGGGAAGAATACTATATAAGGAGGATGGTATGGCCAATGAGGATAGGTTTTTCATGCTTTGTTCTAAGTACTTTTCAACGGTCTTTCACCCAGTGTCGGAACATCAAGATTACATGTTGATCCAATCAGAGCCCTCGATTTCTATCTCATGATAGGCTTCAACTCTTTAACTTCAATCACCTTTTGGGAACATCATTGTTATATCTCCTTTTACATTTGCGAGATGTTCTTTCTTCCTTGGACTGATGCTTTCAGTCCTTCATCCACATTGCCTCCTCATGGCTGCAATATCTAAGCGATCCTCTGCCCACTACACCACGTCCGCGTTTCGTTCGTCGCTGCTTCTTTCTCATGGTGTCGAGAAGCTCTTCGTCCTAGTTGCCAAGGTTTCTTGCCTTTGCATCACATCTCGGTCCTCTCTGGGCCACTTAATCATACCAGGAAGTAATCATCTACCTTGTAGGTTGCCCTGGTCTCTGAACGCGATATTCCTCGCGCTTTGGTCATGATTTTGGTAGCTGCAGCCTTTACAGTTATCCCCTCTTCGCCTGTCCTCTGGGTCACTTTGCTTAATACTGTAGTCTCTGTTGCGGTGGGAGTGCTATACCCTGAGAATTCTCAGAGTCTAGCGGAGGAGCTCCATCGATGCAAAGGTGTGCTGGCAGTTACCCCAGGCCCTGCTGCAGCTTCGGTTGTGGGTGGCATTGTTGGAGAACATGTTCCTGATTTGTCGGGTCCGGTTGAATTGCTTTCTCCTGGTTTGGGTGGGGTCTGTCCTGGTGTGGTGATACCAGCTGCAGTAGTATCACCCCCCCTTGGGCGGGGCAGGTCCCTGAGTCCTCTGTGGCTGAGCCAGTGGCTGGTCCGCATAATGCCTGTGATGGGTTCTCCCCTGTGGCGGTGTGTGGTGATGAGAGTGGCCCTTCCGCCCCTGTTACTAGATCTGTGCCCTGGGGTTGGAAGAGGAAGAAGAACAAGAAGCAATTAGTCAAGCAAGACAAGACCTCACCTGGTCCTCTGATTCACGACTTGGAACGGTCATCACATTCCCCACTTTGCTTTCGCTAACCGGCTGCTATGCAGTCAGCGTCGTGTCCATGTAAGTCTAGTGTGTCGTGGCATTTGAGGAGGACTTCACTTCTTGGGTGTTCTGCCAGGTGTCAACGGCTCGAGAACTACGCTATCTTCGCTACTTATGGGGAGGTTTTCAGATTCTACTGCCAATGTCGTGTCCCCTGATTCTCTACAACGGTTCGTACCCCCTCAACTAGGGAGCCCTTGCCCAGTCAGTCGGCCTTCCCTCAGCTCCAAGCCCTGGGATGTTGGGTGTTGCTTGTATTTAGGGGTGGGGGTGGGTGCTGGGGCAGTCAGCAGGGTGTCTCGGGATGATTGAGCAGGAGAGCTTGGAGGGGTTTCTATTGTGGAGGGGGTCATCGTGGGGTCACATTCAGGTGGCGGTAGTGGAACCTTTGTATTTTGTAGCGGTAACTTGACTAGCAGGTAGGCTGGGCTGAGAAGGACTTTTCTGTACCATCGATGGCTTTGTATTTAGCTTTCTTGTTGGGGCATCGCATGGATAGGTTCATGGTATGGGGTTGGAGGTTTAGTTAGCTTATAGTTAGTGGTATCCGGGATGAGATAACATGGGGGTCCAGCCCTAGGGCTCCTCGTATGCCAGTGTTGACTGTCCCATTTTAAATAAAATTAGATTGAATTGTAAGTACTTTTTCTACTTATTACTATAAAGAATATAAAACCCGTTTAGGGTCCTTATTATTATCACGACCTGTATTATTATCACGCCAAGAGAACTGTTCACGAAGGAGTGTTATAAAAGCTTACTAGAAGTGTTTTCGATAGGTGACAGAGGTCTTGTACTATTGGTAACTTGGGCATAGGCCTAGACCTATTGTAAGGCTATCAAGAAGCTGAAGGGAAGTATCATTCCCAGTCGCCAAGAACAAACCATCCGAAGTCCGCTGGCTATATGTACCCAGCTTGCCACCATGGTATATTAGACAGAGCTTGGGTGTAACAGGAGCTCACCTAATGTGTTATAAATACAGGGAGCTGATACCTAGAAACCAGCCTGAGTAGGGTAACCTCACTGGAAATCGGAATCACTGGTCTCAAACACCCCACTCTGGCCAGCTTAAGGGGCCTGCACATTATCCTTCATATCCATCGTAGTTGCATCCAGTTACTATATGGTCACAGAAATAAAGGTGTCAGAATAATACCCTATAGATCATTGAAATCCATCCAAGGGACTCCTGTTTGCAGTGTATATGACAGTGCACCTTCGGCCATATACAAGAAGTGGAACTGTGTGAATCCCTCCACTAGCTAGAGTGTTCCCTGGTTTCACAGATATGACATCTTGGTTATGGCCAGTAGATAACAGGATGCGTTCGTAAAACAGATATAGTGATGAATGTAGAGAATCTCAACAAGAGGGCAATCTATTTGCACCCACCCTAGGATAACTAGACATGTTTAGAACTCTGCGAAACTCTAGCGTAGAAGCTGATAGAATTTGTGGAGTGATATAAATAGGTCCAGGAAGGCGATATGGTTAGGGGAATGGCTGCCAATACTATAACAGCAAATGAAACCCTGTTTCTCAGAGCAACAAAGGTTTTCTGAATGAGGGATTATCAAATCATGCAGGTAGAATAGCTTCCTGCGAATTAACAGGATGTCATCCAGCTGATATCTGTGAGCTGGATACAGAGTTCAGTGGAGTTGAAGTTTAGGGACAGAACAACGTTGTTATGACAATTACCTCGGTGGATAGAACACCTAGATGAAACAAACAATGTCATCAATAACCAAAACAATTGGCGCCAACTCAGTTCTAGTTGAGAACTGGGATATAAGTCTAAATACCCAGATGATTACATAATTACTTGTTGGAAACAGCATAATTGCTAGTTAACAATAATTACTGAAAAGGGTATGGAAATTTTAAGGGACTCACAGGGCTTCTACCTTGAAAGAATAACGGACATTGTGAGTTATAATCAGAGAGGTACATAGTTGTGTAACAGATAAATAGAGTCTGCAAACACTCAGACATGGAATATTAATATCTAAGTGGCCCCTAAGCTTTTAGAAATCATCAAGAAAACAGGAAGCAATCTTAACAATAGAATATTGTTCTTTGGATTCTCTTCTACTTTACATACATTACTTTACTGATAGTACTCATAAATGAAACTAGTATATTCTGATCTTTCCTTGACAATCACTGTCTACAGAAACGAATCTTGATTGGTTTAGACAACTGGGAAGTCTATCAGGTTATTTCCGCCTAACTGTATATTGCTAGATCTCCTTGTTACTAACGCTCTCTACCTATCTACCTACCTCCTCCTACTGCACAATGTGGCCTGGATAACAAGTATCCAGCCACATATTGCACACAAACAGAAACTTCAGAAGACACAGGCTTCATGTCCCCCATAGGAGAAAAAGAAGATGCTAGCAAATGAGCAAGCAAGATGGCACAACCGCCTAAACAAATTACACCAGGAGAACAAATAGATATCTGTGGAGATCATCACACCACAACTTTCAGTCATTCATCATCTCTTCCTACGGCTCTCTGGAAACCCTTTGGAGGACCAGCAGGCAAAGCTCTATGAGTTTCTCTGACCTCAAAAGCCTCCTCTCCTACTTTATGATCCTCCACACCTTATTCTAATACCCATGCAGTAGACCTCGCAAGACTAACAGCTAGGGTAGGAATGTTCATAGATCAAACACCGCAGGATATTTTAACCAGTCTTGATACTGTAAGTAGGGTCTTGGAGACTCTATCAGCCTACTCACAAGCCAACGTATGAGAGGTGATTGAAGTCCAGCAATGATTGCTGGAAGGAGAAGACATGAAGGACAGTGACAGGGCGGTTATGTTACTTCAGTGTACTGTGGTCGAATCAAACACCCAAGAGATCTAAGAAAGAATGAACAGGAAATTGGCTGCTAAACGGTCACCACTAGATGCACGACAGGAGTATCACGAGGGGGTATTGCCTCAACTGGAGCGAGAGGTTCGCGAGTGGGACCTCACCATGGCAGGAGAATTCCCGGAGTTCAGAGAATAATAGATCCAACTTGATCAAGCTTCTGGAAACTTGATATCAAACCTGGCCGCCTAGTAAGAAAGAGAGGCAGACTCCTACCATGACTTTACCTGTACTATTCAAAGGGACCAAACATGGGTATCTGATGATTTGTGCCTAGTGCTTGACAAAATTAAAGCACTCAAAGGTACACAAGCAAGTGGCTGGCATACACCCCTGATGTCATGGTAACTGGTGCCTGATGTCTACAGTCTTCTGATGCCTTCTCCGCTTGTTTTATGTTCGCCAGATGTCTTTGAATTGTCACCCATTTGAAACTGCCAGTCACCAGCTGGCAATGGCAGTAGCTTGAAAACCTAAGGTCATCCTAGCAAATCGTTAACAATTAAAAAACCTTAGGTGAGGGGCCCCAGGGGTCCCAACGCATTTGGAGTAGTGAAGGACAGGTAGCCATTGTTTGAGGTGGAGGTAGCTAATTGGGTGCATTGGAGTGCATCCCATAAGTCCAGAAATATGGGCCGCGTAAAGACACAATGAGTGTGTGCAGATTCATTGTGATTCAGAGTTTACATTAATAGTGTCAGGAGCGTCTGACGCACAAGATCCACAGGACAGAGGAATTGATTTTTGCTGATGTAGCATGTGAGCTAAAACAAAAGGGGCAAGTAGGAAGGTCCACTTTGCACATAAGCATGGGATAGCCGAATTGTCAGCACTTCCAGCATTGGGTGGAGTGTGAACCTGAGTAGGCCATGGAGATCTCACCGGAACAGGATCCAAGATAGATTTGTTTATCCAACTTAGTAAGGTAAGTAGCACCCACCTTAAGAACTACCAATATTGTAGTCTTAGTAGTACATATCACAGCAGGTTTTAACAAACGTGCAGAGAAAATAGTTATGTCACTAGCATTCTGGATGCTATTAGCCTATTTAAAGGGCATATCTGGCTTTGGATTTATCAAGAAGCCTACTGGAAAGTTGTGGATTACTAGCTGGACCTTGTTGGTGGTAGGGTGGAAGAGTAGATGTTGGTTATCCCTATAGGGACTGGCTGATTGATCTTGGCTATCAATGTTGGCTTGTAGGGAGAGTAGGCTGCTGCTGGGGTATGGAGGTTCCATGCCTCTAGTGTGAGAGTAGTGGAGACGTTTACCAGTATGGTGAATATCTGTGGATGGGGACGGTTGGCTTCAGGTAAGATCTAGCTAGTGATGTTGGGAGCAGTTACAGCTATTGGGGTAGCCTCCTCCTGTGGCTGGTATTCTGAACATGGGGCAAAAAAACGTTCCTCAGCAGATGGTAAGGGCACATGCATTTTGCGCACTTCATCCCTAGTGGATGCCACAACTTGATCCAGCAAGGAAACAATGGTACCCTTATGCTTATACTATAGACCATATGCCTAGGATGTGGAAGTGTGACAATAGATGTTGGTGGCAAAGGTAGCCTGCCCGGGACCAGTGGGCTTTACTGAGGTTGGGGTGAACTGGTAGTTGTTGTATGCCCCTTCACTCAAGGACAAGGCTTTGAAAAAGTTGCTGAAATGAACTTTGTAACCTTGGGGGTTGCTGTACCTGGTGTTAGTCACCTTGTAGTGGTGGTGGGGAAAGTCCAGGTTAACTGTGGATTGTGAGGCAGGTGAGGGATGCGTTTCCTGGCTTTGAAGAACAGGAAGGTGATATCTGGAATTGAGGAGCATTGTAGTGGG
>NW_003298817.1:240258-254228 GCF_000151645.1 Tuber melanosporum | reverse complement strand
AACCTATTATTTTCCTGTGATGGACCGTATCATGCGGACAAATACATCCTGAAGCGACGATTCTATGACACTATGCACCCTACCCTCCGGCGAGAGGTAGAACCACTCGAGGAAGACGGCGATGATATTGCAGTAATAATTGCTAGAGCAGAACGAAAGGACGCCATTCTCCATGAGACCAAGGCCTATAAAACACAGACATCCTCTAATAGGAACAGCCAGCCACGACACAAAGCCTCCAGCAACTCTGAAGACGATACCCCACGAGTTTTCAAGAAGAAAACAAAATCCTCCAAAGAATCGAGACGGCAAAAGGGAGAATGCTTTGAATGTGGAAAAACAGGGCACATGGCAAAAAACTGTCCTACGAAGAAAGGAAAAGGAAAGACTATAAAAAAAGAGGCGTCGGCCAACTATATTGAAAGTGATTACGCTCCATCCAGTGAATATGAAGAGATCCACATTGGATACATCGATGTGGAATGCAACAGTGTTCGACCTCCGGCTACATTCAAAACACACACTGCTCTAGAAGGCACTATCCTGATCAATGGCAAAAAGGCTCGAGTCCTATTCGACACTGGTGCAATTGGAAGAGATATGATCAGTAATGCCTTTGTCTCTGTCCATGGACTCCCTACCTGAGACCTTAACCAACCCATACCAGTCAATATGGCAGTAAAAGGATCACGATCCACAAGCCATAAAACCTGTAGTGCGACCATTCGACTTGGTTCTGCAGTCCTACCCCCCCAGGAAATGCTGGTTGGAAATTTAGCCAAATACGATGCCCTAATAGGCATGCCCTTCCTGAATCGTCATAAAGCTATAATCAGGTGTGGGGAATCAACTATCGATTTCCCAGATCAGAAGGTCAGAGTCTCATGCAAGCCAACAAGCGGAGAATACCGAGCTGCAGTCTGTGAAACAACTGCCCTACGACTATTGGATGAATATTCTGATGTTTTCCCTGACCAAATACCCGAAGAACTACCACCTATGAGAGAAGTGAATCACCACATCCGCCTCCGAGACCCTTCCAATCTCAAGAACCAACCCACCTACTCTATTCCTGACGCATACAAAAGCCCACTTTGTGATTGGATCAACCAACAACAAAGAAGAGGAGTCATCTACCGGGCAGAAGCCCCTGGTGCCGCTCCTATGTTTGTTCAACCCAAAGCAGATGGTAAAAGAATCCGCCCCTTGGTTGATCTCAAACTACGGAATGAAAATACAGTTATGGACAGCTCCGCTATCCCAAACCAAACCCAGATCCTAAATGCAGTTGGACGGGCTAGATTCCGAAGTAAGATTGACCTAAGCGATGCCTACTTCCAAACAAGGTTAGACCCAGAAAGCGAACAATACAACAGTTTCAAAACACCCTTCGGAAGTTTCATTAGCCGAGTTATGTTACAAGGTGATATGAATGCGCCCGCCACCTTTATGCGAATTATGGAAAACCTCCTAAGCGAATACCTCCACCATTTTGTTTGGGTCTACATTGATGATATTCTCATTTTCTCAAACACCATAACAGAACACGCCTACCATATAAGTTTGGTTTGTACCAAACTTAGGGAAGCTAAATTTTATGCTAGCAGAAACAAATCAATCCTATTTGCCGATAAACTCGATATCCTAGGACATGTTATAGATAATGAAGGAATACACGCAGCCCCAGGAAAAATAGCCTGTTTAACGGAATGGTCAACACCCCAGAATCAAAAAGAACTCATGCGATTCCTAGGACTAGTCAACTACATTTCCCAGTTCCTCCCACACCATGCCACTGTGACAGCACCGCTCACAGACCTTACCGGCAACGCAGAATTTGCCTGGACCCACACTCATGACCAAGCCTTTACCAACATCAAGGATTTGATTAAAAACGCCAACGTTATTCAACCTATCGACTATAGTAAACCAGAACCGATATGGTTGATTACTGATGCATCGGATGTTGGAGTTGGAGCATGGGTTGGGCAAGGGGCCTCCCATGAAACGGCAAGGCCGGCGGCATTACACAGCAGAAAGTTCACCAACTCACAGATGAACTATGGAACAACAGACAAGGAAGCCCTTGCTGTGATTGATGCTCTCGCCGCTTTCAATCACATCCTGATGGGCAATACCTTCACTATTGTTACCGACCACCAACCGCTCACTAATCTTAAAACAGAAAAGATACCGGGAAGAAGAAGAACAAGATGGATAGGCGAGATCAGCAAATACGATGCAAAAATCATCTATACCCCTGGAAGAACGAACTATTTAGCCGATGCTCTCTCCCGCCTATACGAGAATCAAGACCTTGCGAACCCTCCCCTTGTTCACGACCACACAAGACAAAGCGAGGACAGCCCTGACGACACCTTCTATGAACAAGAACCGTCAATGGCTACCGCCAGCTCTGGCGCTCCCTCCAATCCTTTCTCTTACACCATGTACAGTGCTGCCGGAACGGAACGAGGAAAGGACATTGATGAAGAATGGAAAGACAATTGCACGCTCCGCAGCACACCTCCTCACGAACTTGAACAAAGCAGACTCCACTGGTCCCACTGTTATCACAACACCTGACCTTTTCTCTAGAGTGAGATCAAGTTAGGCAACAGATTCCAACGACGTTCCATATGCGTGGTGACAATTCGAAAGACAGAGGATTGGACCTATTGGAAGTATCAGAAGTGTTGGTCATTTAGGGGGTATGGAGGCTATGGGGGTTATAGGGATGATGATAATGATGATGGGGATGATGGGAGAGGTGAAGGTGATGGGGATGATGGAGATAGTAAGAGTTGTGTGGGTGGTGGCGATGGCGCAGACGATTGGGACTGCGGCGACGACGACGACGACGACAACGAGAGTGGAGAGGAGGGAGAAGCGGAGGAGGAGGAGGAGGAGAGCGAGGAGGGGGAGGAGAGCGAGGAGGCGAAAGATGAGACGGAAGATGAGACGGGAGATGAGGCGGAGGCGGCGGAGGGGGAGGAGGGGGACGATAGTGCTCCAGTCAAGGCTCTTGTTCTTGTCAAGAAGCCCCCGGCCAAAAACCCCCCCGCCGGGAGCCTTCCTATCAAGATCCCTCCTGTCGAGATCCCTCCTATCAAGATCCCTCCTATCAAGATCCCTCCTATCAAGATCCCTCCTACTAAGATTCCTCCTACTAAGATCCCTCCTGTTAAGGGCCCCGCTCCCGTCAAGGTCCCTCGCTTCAATGGCCCCCTACCCAATGGCCCTCCACCCGAGGGCCCTCGCATCAAGAATCCTCTCATCAAGGCCCCTCGCGTCAAGGGCCCCCCCCCCAAGGATTCTCCCCCCGTCAAATCGCGTCTCAGATCAGCCCCCGGGAAAAAGAAAACTAGCATTAAACTTGCTTTCAAGATTCCTCCTGCCAAAATTCCTTCCGTCAAAAACCCCTCACCTCCACCACCCAAGGGGGATCCATGGGCCGGCTGGCCCTGGCAATGGGTAACATTGATCTTAAACGGTATAAAAACCAAGCTAAAGATTAAAAGGAAGAAGAAGAAAAAGGCAAAGACTAAGAAGGATAAGAAGGGCCCACCGGGTCCTCCGGGCGGCGGCAGTGGCGGCGCAGGAGGGAATCTCCCTGGGAAGAATGCAAGGGTTCACGGGATGATACTGCGCCCTGAAACGGTCCCAAAGGGCGGATATAGATTGCGATGGCCGAGATGGATCGATAAATTTGGGAGGGTGACGATGAGAGCGTTGGTCACCTTCGCCGCCAGGGCACTAATTCTCTTATTCCGCCGTAAGGCGGTTGAGGATGAAGAGGAAGCGGAGAACGTTGAGTACGAGTATGAGGACGAGTGCGGACAGCCCTGGGACGAAGGCGAAGCACAGGAATGGGACGGCGAATTCAAAACCGGAGAGTTCGATATAGGGTGGGATGAGGACCTTCGCGGATACGATTTCCTCACCACGACCAGAGACGACTTTGCATACCCACCTAAACGGAGTCGAAGGCGCTCACTTATCCCTTCCCCTGCACCCCCTCCTCCCAGGACTGCTCCTACAACTGCTACCTCCACCCGCTCCCCGCGAGGTTCGAATGCCTTCTCACACCCGCAGATGTTGGATGTCCCCGCCCCCATGCCCCCGGTACTCCCAGCACTCCCAGTACCACGGGTGTCCGAGACCCCCCCTCCAAGGGCGAAGCCAGAAAAGAAATCAAGGCCAAAGTTGACGTCCAAAGTCGCCGGAAGCAGCCATGGGGAACAAACAGCAGAACAAAAACCAACACTCGTATCGAAACTGCTCGTGCTAGAGTGGATTAGCTTCTGGCGGGTTCTCACGATAGTGCTAATCCTATCGCTATTCTGGATAGTAGGGGAGGGAGAGGAGCGCTTTAGAACTGTGGAAGAAGCACAAAGCGGGGACTGGTGGAGTGGGTCTAGGAGGAGTGTTGAGAGGGTACGGTATCATGAGTATGGGGTTGTGTGATTCTGTTAGCTTGGTCCTATTTTTCCTATCCTCCTTTTTTTTCTCGCTTTTCTGGTTATATCTATTGCGAGTACTATGCTTGCCTTTAAATTAAGTCGCGGTACTATACCGTACATTCCAACGTTACGGTAACACTGCGCATAATACCATAAACATAGTAGTGACTCCCGACCGAAGCCCGCGACATCTCCCCAATTAAAAACGTTAACCTTATTTATATCTTCTGCTCCCAGTTTCTTTTTCGCTCAAAAGATAACCTTCACGGTATGATTGCAGGGCATACGAATATCGACCCTCACCACAACACCCCAACAACGAACAGGCCACAACAGCAAAGACTTGGGAGAAAAACCTGTGTATCATACAGAAGCGCTCAAAACCAGGCCTTCTCTGATTCCACAAGCACTGTTTTTTTCACGAGGCAAGTATCGGTCGAGAATGGTAAGAGTGGGTGCGCGTTCCGGGAAAGAGTAAACACACGCAAACTCATACCAGGACGCTGGTTCTTCCTACGTTAATCACTAGGCTGAGAAAAGTTGCCGGGCGCGAATATAACCCTCCCATCCTAACACCCCCAAAAGCGTAAAAGTCCAGATGCTGCAACTATATCCCCCCCGCCTAAGTGAACCTTACCGGGCCCATCCGCCGTTACACCGTAGGAACTCACTGTTGTCGAAATAGTTACAGTGATAGGCGCGTGCGGCGTATCTAGCATTTTCATGCATGACACGGGGGTTTAACCAAAGTTAGTACGATGCGCTAGAATTCATCGCACACCAAAAGCCATCTATCTACCCACCGGCAGGGAGTATTGTGATCGAGTGATAGGCCGTGATTAACTGATGATGTGTGAAAACCCGACGCCATCGATCCGCCAACCTCCTTTCTGAAAGTGGGGGGGGAATGAAAAGCCTTCGGGGTGGTGACAAAATACACGCTTTGCCATGACAGTATCCAATCTATGATACTGTCCATCTATCCATCCATCCATCATATGATACAATCCCCACCCCTGGCCTGTCCGATTTAGCCACGTGCTCTTAAGCAAGGACAGCACCTTTACCCGTCTCATGTATGCGGCCCCGGCAACGATGGCCACTACTACTGCCATTTACATCGGGCATATATCATATCATACTGGTAGTGCGGACACGGTGGGGCGCCGTGGCACGGTGGCCCCTAGGACCCCGTAAGCTATGCAAAGCCTACAAAGTATTGTACACTTCCCAACCCCACCCCACCCCCCCTCCCGTCCAAAGGAAAGAAAAAGAGACAACCCCTATAACCAGAGTAACCCCGAATGGGACAAAACTTTCCAAAGGCATGGTATTGAACAAGTAATCATACTCACCAAGTAACGGATCCAAGATCCCCCACGAACGTCTCGTTATCTACTGCCCTGTTCCATAGGCTGTTGCACGAGTACATTCGGTCACGTAATCGTGATACGGTAGGTATTTCGCACTTCATTGGTGAATTTTTTTTCCCGCAGTTATTTTAACTCTGAGACCCGCGGAAATGTGTACCTGTCCTGTCGTGACGTTTGTGAAATGGACCGGGCTTGCATGGAGGCGCACAGGGGTGCATCGGTCTGTGCTGAATCTGAATAGGCTTAGTAGAGTAGTTAGTGTAAATTAGAAAAAAACTGCAATAGGGGGAATCAGAAAGTATATCTTACCTCCGAGTTACTACACGAAGATTTACAACACTTGAGAGATTCAACTGCAGCAAAATGTCAACACCCAGAGGGAAAAAAAACTTCTATGGCCAAATGGGGGCAGATTGTTGGGTATTTGATGCTAGAAGGGTCACAAAAAATGAGTTTGAAGGACATTTCCAAGAAAACAGGGGTGCTAATAAGTACTTGTTCGAACATTATCCGAACAGCCTGCCAACGGGCTAGCAAGAATCCAAACTCTGATCTCTGCGTGGACGAGAATCTTGCTCCTCTGCCAAATTTTGTGAAAGGTTCCAATGAGGTCCTTACACCCGCAGAGAAGGAACATTTGGTAGAAGTAACTCTACAGGATGTTGAGCACTGCCGAATGACCTTTGCACAGTTTGCAGAAGAAGGTAGTTTCTTTTTTCTTTTTTTCTTCCATGTCTTAGAAGTAAACAAATGTAACTAATAATGAAAAATATTAATTCAAAAAAAAAAAAAGCAGAACTTAATGTGAGCAGGCAAACAATTTCAAAAGCACTTTGTGAAAATAAGATCTACTGCCGCAAGCCTGTTAGTAAACCAACTCTTAGTTCCACACAAAAGGCAAGACGACTTGCCTTCTGTTATCAATATCAGAATTACAATTGGAGGAATATCATCTTTATGGATGAATCTTATTTCAAGATGGGAAATCTCCAATCACGCTGAGCTCGTGGAGTGTTATGCTGTGCAGGAGAGGCCTATAGGCCACAAAATATCAACAGAAAGTTTGCTTAAGGAGCTACTGTTATGTTTTGGGATGCAATTCTTTATACAAAAGCTGGTATGTACGAGGATCATATTAATTATTATAAATTTATCTTGTTTATTGTTATATTACTGTTTATATAATTTTATTTCTACTATGTACATAATATTTAATGCTAATTAATTAATTATATATAAGGTTATCAACTTCCATTTCATATGTATACTATACCATATAAAACTTCAAATCAATGGAAGGAAGCAGATCTTACTCTTAAAAGAGAGTATGAGGTTGAATTGATGGCAAATGCAACTGCCATGTCAGTAGGATTAGATATTCCATTTCCTAATCCTGAATTAAAAACCTAAAAGGTTGATTGGAAGGGTGGTATTGACTCGTTTATTTACTGAGAACATATCCTTAATCTCCTCCTCTATTTGTTTACTTGCCAGGCTATAATGGAATTTCCAGAGAGGAATATCGTGATAATGAAAGACAATGCTCCAGCTCATATCCACCATTATCATGATAATCCTCATGAGCAGCTTGGATTTAGCAAGCTTGTTTGGCTAGCAAATTTACCCGATTTAAATCCAATTGAAACAATCTGGATGGAATTAAAAGATATCCTACAGGAGAAAATTGGAGTCCGAGTGACTGCTCGACAGATTCGACTTGTCCTTGAAGAGGTATAGTTAAACTTAAGTTTATATTTTTTGTATTTTTATCTAATTACTGTAACATGTTCGCAAGGTACTAATCACGTTATCAGTAATAGATACTATAGTTGGCAAGTGGCCTGCTCTTCTAGAGAGGAGGCGAGAGCTGAGAACTAAAGGAGACTTTGAGGGTGTACTGAGGAACAAAGAAGTAACCATTCAACCAAGTATATTGAAATACTATCTGTCGAAGTCTGCCTTTTCTATCATAAAAACAGGCAGTCTTTAAATACACAAATCTGTTCATGTCTAGCATGAACAAAACTAATCAAAGATATCAATCGATACACTTTGGTAAAATTAATAGAGTATCAAAGCGATACTTAAAACAAAACATAAAACAAAACTAAGTATCAAACGATACTTAAAACATAACACAAAATAAAACTAAGTATCAAACGATACTTAAAACAAACCAAGTATCAAAGCGATACTTAAAACATAATATAAAACAAAACTAATAACTGAGTATCCGTACTGGTTACAATTACATCTTACGTATGGAAGAACTACCCAGAAGAACATATCAACCATCATATTGATTCCATGCCTGAGTGGATCAGAGCCTATATAGAGAATGAGGGAGGAAACAATTTTCATTTCTAATGTTTTATTTTCAATTTATTTTTATTTTTTATTTTTTATTTTTTATTTTAAACTTTTGACTTGTTTATTTAATTACTCAAATAATTATTATGATATATGGTGGTTTATTCTTATCGTGTTGCAAGTGATGCTAACCTCACTACTTTTGGATTTCTTATGTAGCTATATGCACCCCTGTACGAGGGGGGGGAAAGAAGTAGTGCGACACAGTAGCAACCGCTTTCCACAAGATCGTAACTCTACTCCCAACCCCCATTACTACAATACTCACTATATCCCCCACCACCTGCCAAACCATTTCAGAAAAGCACTATGAGGGTAAAGGGAACCTGCAGAAGTGAGTGTAAGTAGTTTAATTAAATGAATATGTACATAAAGTTGAAATAATAATAAAATTAAATAATTTAGTGATTAGTCCACGAAATCTTGAGCGGCGGCGATCGTTGACAAAGAAGCGACAGCGCTTCGAGCGAGAAATCACGCGAGATGACCGGATCCGTATTATTGCTCTCCGAGAAATAGTGAAGTGGTCTTTCAGAAAGATAGCTACCAAATTGGAGGAAAAAATAGGCCTTAAAGTTCACTATAGTACCTGTGCTCGCATCTATCAACGGTATCGGGAAACAGGTAGTCCTTCCAACTACTAGCAAACAGGAAGACCTCCAATCTTCCAGGAGTCTGATCTACTTGATCTAAAGTCTTTTTTTAAAAAAAATAAAAGAAATAGAAGACTCTCTTGGGAGGATATTAAAGAAGAGACGGGATTAAAGGCATCATCCAGGACAATTAGGAAGGCAGCTAAGAGTCTTAATTTAAATAAAAGAAAACCACACAAGAAGTAAGTACTTTAATGAAGATTTAAGTGTTTACATAACCAAAAGATATTTTAGATGGAGATTGCGCCCTAAAAATATACCAATTAGATTTGGTTGGTGTATGAGAAAAAGAGCTTAGAAACTAAGAGACTGGTCCAGAATTATATGGACTGATGAAACCTCATTCTCTACAGCTAGATTTGGGCAGAGAGGATGGGTAATAAGAGAACCTTCTGAGGAATATGATCAGGATTGCATTGATGAGGTCTGGGGGTCAGGAAGGGAGACAGTTATAGTATGGGGAGTCTTTTGTGGGGATTTGAGGTCAAAGCTAGTGGTAGTACCAGGAAAGGTTAAAGTGGATTCTTATGAGTATACTAAGTATATTCTTCATCCAGTTTTAATTTCTTGCTGACATGAGTGTTGTGAGAGATTTGGTTGGACTAGGATTGTTGAAGATGATGTACCAGGGCATAAAGGATAGGTTCTACCTCCTTATAATTATTGGATTTTCCGTTTTTTGATATAGAAATACTTACTTAAGAATATAATCTAACTACTAGTTTAATCACAGATATTCTACAAAGTGTAGAAAAAGAAATGGGGTGGATATATTGCCCTGGCCACCACAGTCACCAGACCTGAACTTAATTGAAAATATTTGGAAAGATATTGAAACTTACTTGGGGAAAAGGTATGAAAGAGTTGCAAGTAAGGAAGAGCTAATCAGAGCTGTGGAGGAAGCATGGAAAGCTATTCCTAATGGAAGGTTTATGGATCTTTGCAGAAGTATGTCAAAGCGAGTCAGTGAGATTATTAGAAGAAAAGGGCACCAAACTTATTATTGATTTATGATTTTTTTTTTTTTTACTTTAAGGAAATACTAAGCATTTTTTAATTTTATCTCCTTTACTTATTTTATTTATTGAATGTGGTTGTGGAAAATGGTAGTACTATATGTTGTTGATATTGTTTCCATACGGGAATTTGTGTTGCATGGGTATTGCATTACTTTTTTCCCTCCCCTTGTACGCCTCCATGCAAGCCTGGTCCATTTCACAAACATCATGACAGGACAGGTACCGTATTTACTCGTTAAATCGGCCATCTAGGATCGTGGCTTGACAATTGCACAAGAGGGCGTGCGTGATCATGCCAAGGGATCGAGTGACTATCCATGATGCCGAAATTAGCCTATTTCAATGTCAGTCAACTACCACAAATATGTAAGTTAAGCTTTACAAACAATTATTTTCTATAATAGTATCTACAAATTCAATATCAAGATTCTCCTCATTTCCTACATCGGCTCTATCATCCAGTAAGCTTTAATATTGCCTCTAATCCCTAATTTGTAATCCTGAGAACTCTTTTATATCAAGCTTATCATCTGAGCTTCCATCGATAGGAAGTGATAAACCTAGCTTGCGAAAAGAAGTGGAAATTACATGAAACTTGGTAGAATGAAATTGATCAAAGGCCTTCTCTACACAGTATGTTGTCATGATGCACCTGTCCCCTTCAGTCCACTTTTCAAATTCTGCAGCCAATTTCAACTCAAAAATCTTCTCTTCCATAATGTCTTGTATAATCCCTTTGAAAGGCTTGTTAATATAGACATTAAGGGACTGGACAAGGCTGGTGCATCCAGCAGGAATGAGGGAAGGGGTAATATCATTAGTGCGAAGAAGTTCAAGGATGGCGGAGGTCTTATGAGACCCCATTAAATTGAGTGCAAAAAGGGTTGGTCGGCCACCGAGTACCGGTATTAAATGATTGGTGACATACTTTTCAAAAAGTCTATCATTCATGTAAGCAGTAGGATTATATTCTACCAAGACTCCAGGATAATAGCATAGTTTTTCAGTACCGAGTCTTGTGCCTTTTCCATGAAAAATGATCATGAGAGGTACTTGCAATCCCATCTGCAAAAACACAAAGAACTAGGCTTGCTTGCCTCTTGTTCCACCCAGATCAACTCTGCTTTACCCATACTGTTTTTTCTCCTATCATATTATATGTTTTTCCTTCCAAATATTTAAATGGAATCTGAGTTTTATCAAGATTGCAAATATTCGAGAGCTGATAGTGACCGACTGGGTTTCTAATAGCTATCTCCCAAAACCTATTGCTTCTTAGCTGAGAATTCTGGCAGTTATAGCGAAGCCAATTTACAATAAGCACTTTGTAATTGTCTGGTACCTTTTGAGCTTTTTTTGTAATACTTCGAAGACTGATTTTATGATGATCTAGGAACCCCCGAAACCAGCCATTGCTGAACCAGAAGACTGTGGAATCTACCATTAGATATAGAGACTGGAATAGGAACTAGGACTGAATTCAGAACCAGCCCTGTCGTACAGTTCTTCCTGCCTTCCTCTGCTCTAAAAACTCAGTATGTAACCGCTCCTCCAGCTCTGGTCGCAATACTCGCTGTGTATTCACATATCTTTCCTTCTTTTTTATGTGTGAGTTCTTTCCCACCCCTTCAATCTGGTTCTATCTCATAACCTACACGCTAATTGTTCATGTTGAAATACGGTACATATCAGATGCTTCTTGCTAGGTAGGTTTGCAGTATTCTCCTGGCCAGCATAGCGGAATACGATGATGTTCAAGAAAGGTAAGCATTTGAAGCCTTTGAGATTGACTATAGGTTCTTTGAGGATACTGAATTGGCTTTAGCTCATTTGTGGATAGGTTTTGCTGCTCAATTGCCTTCGCTTTTGGTCCTCGCCAGCGTTTTAGACTTCAAATTGGTGGCATAATGGCTTTCTTGATTAGCAGTATAGCGACCTCTCTTCTTTCTCTATTTACTCTACTCTAGGCTTTATATTTTTTCTCTTTTCTACTTGTTTTTTGCTTTCGTCCTAGCTAAGCTCTATTCTACTAGTACAGTATCGAGTTATTACTTTTATGACTATTTCTCCTTCCTAATTTCTAACTAATAGTTATTCTATACGCTAGACAGATATCATATTAACTTTGAATCAGAGTATCCCATCCTTAGGTAGACGAGTTTCCTACATTGACAAGACCAGTCAAAACACCAGTAAACCTGAAGCATCCGCCACCTTAAGAGGAAACTCTATGGTCTGAAGACACGTTGCTCTGATTCAAGTCAGTAGAGTTGAGACATCAGTCAATGAAATCTGACCTCGTATTCTATCCTTATTCTGAGCAATACCTAAATTGACTCATATTTAATTTTATATAGTCTGTGGGGGTTTTTCATCTTAGAATCATTGCTAGTCACTCGATTTCTTGGCACCAGTACATACAGTCCCTTGCACCATATCCAAACCCCAATCCTAGATGGCTGATTTAATGAGTAAATATGGCATATGTAACAAATCTTCCTGTATAATCACTCATCGCCGGATAACTGCCTAAGTGAAAGGTTAACAGCTACTCCACACAGAACAACCACCAAATCTCATTCCTGGCTAAGAGGAAAAAAAAACACTCTAAAGGTGGGATGAATACGCCAAAGAGTCAATAATTCCCAAGACAGTTTATTTGCTAGTGCTTTGAAGGACCTGCAGAGTGGCACGATTCACAGTATTTGGGCTACAGCTAAGAAGTATGGCTTGAAGTATGAAACTTTAAGAGACTGCAAGAGGGTTTCTGGGAATCAATTGAGGAGCCATGAGGACCAACAGTACCTAACAAATGCTGAAGAGAAAGTTATAGTAGCCTGAATAGGATAGGTTGATGACTATGGATAGCCTACAAGGATTGACTATGTGAAACAAATGGCTGTAGGATTCATTAAAAGTGACAGAAGCCAGAGGCAGGAACACAAGCTAAAAAAAAAATTGGATTACCTGATTCCTTGTTCATCACCCATTACTAATATCCAAATTTGCTACATGGTTGGACAAGCAAAGAGCTTATGCTAGTAATCCGGTAGTTATTTATGACTTTTTTAATAAGTTATATTAAATTAAACCTTCAAGTAGCAGAGCTCATATAAGATTGACAGTTATAATAAAACTCATAGCGAATATAACATAGTTAGGCCATATAATAGCTGCCTATAATATTTTGCCTCAAAATATTTACAACATAGATGAAAAAGACTTCGTGATGGGGCTTGCCACTCAAGTAAAAGTCATCTGTAAGTAAGAAAAAAATAAACACATGCAAAACCCAGCTCGAAAAGTGTAAGATGATTCTGGTGATTGAAACTGTCATAGCTGGAAGATATGTACTACCTCCGATGATTATCTACAAAAGGCAGGCGCATTATAAGAGATGGTCGGCTTTAGTGAAGGGGGATGATGAGGCTTTTTTTACGGTGTCTGATAAGGAATGGACATCATACACAATAAGTTTAGATTATTTAATAAATAATTTTGAATCTTACACCTCTACTATGTAAGTTCTATACCTCTAAGTCTTGCTTTAGTCTACATATGTGTATTTTACAAAGAGAGTAAGTAAAACTAATTAATAGTAATAGGGCAAATGGAGCTATTCATTTGCATATCATTGACGGACATGATTTACATGTGACATGCATATTTCTAGACTACTGCCTATAAAATGATATCATTCCATTGTGCTTGCTTGCGCACTCAGCACATATCTTGCAGCCCTTGGATGTGGGATTATTTGGGCCATTACAGAGTATTTACAGTAAATGTTTGAATAATTTTGTTAAGGTTGGGGAAACTGGAATCAATAAGGGTGACTTTTATCCATATCAAATTACGTTCTTCTATTATTTTTATCAACTATTAAGGGAAACAGGCTTCTGGTAAAAGCCTGTAACATGACCTATACCAAAAAACAATATTTGGAGTGCTTTTGAAGCAGCAGGAATAGTGTCTCTCTATGAACGCCATGAATTACCACCAGGGGAAAAGCTTCACTGTATATGTAACTAGTATGGGTATATGGTTATTAGTTTGTTATATATACGACGGGCTCAGCGGGAGGACGCATCA
>NW_003298817.1:185906-240095 GCF_000151645.1 Tuber melanosporum | reverse complement strand
TCGCCTGTCAAGACCTTATGCGCTAATTCAACCTGGGAACTTAATACCTTTATTTAGTTATATTCATGCTAGATATAAACAGATTGGTGTATTTAAAGACTGCCTGATTCCACTATGGAAATGGCCGACTTCAATAAACAGTATTTTAATATACTTGGTTACATTGTTATTCTTTGTTTTCTCAGTACACCTTCAAAGCCTCCTTTAGTTACAGCTCTGGCCTCCTCTCTGATAGAACAGGCCACATGTTAAACTATCATATATTTACCCGATACGTGACTAGCACCTTAGGAACACGTTACATTTTTTTAATCTGAACAAGTGGTTAAGAACCTGTTACTGGATTTAGACCTGATCAACCTATTGACATCCACCTCAGAATGTTAGTGGAGAAAAGCAGTAGAATCACAGTATATTCAGCTTCATCTTAATACCAACATAGCATCATTGATGACCAGAAGTAGGAAGTAGATCCTACAGAAAGATCTTTCAGGAAAAAAAGAATCCTGATACTCTGCTAAAGAGCTTAAAAAATTCACAAACACTGAAGCCCCACAACCCTAGGGAGAGTTCCCCCCTACACCAGTAAAGAAACCTACCTTTAGCCCTCTGAATGATTCTGAGTCTAGTAGTAAATCTGTTATGGCTAGTACAGGAAGAGGATCTTTAAGAGGTAGAAAAATCAAGGGCAAGACCAAAAGAAGAAAAAGAAGACCTCAAATTACCAGACATGCTAGGACTCAAGTTCCACCAACCACCCTAGTTCACAGGAGAAGGGAAAGACTTCAAACCTGAAGCATTTGATTGATGGGCAACAATTCTTGCTCACTACCTCCTCTTAAAGAAAGTAGATATGGAAAAACCTTCATCTGGACTATACTTAGGATCATTCTGTGAAGGAAAGGTAACAGACACTTACTACTAATACTATAAGTAGTATGGTGGAAACCTAAAGCTAAGGGCAACCACAGTACTCAAATACCTTGAAGACTGATTCCAATCCTCTATCACCAATGACCTATTATACAGGAAATTCAACCAGGTTCAGCATATCAATAGAATGCATGTCAAAAGAATCACGAAAGGAGCCACAGATCTCTTAATGTATAGTAACTAAATGAAGATCAGAAGTATCTGTTGTTATATCCTGAAGTGACAATTCTATGATGCTATATACTCTACTATCTGACAAGAAGTGAAACCACTTTAAGAAGATGGCAATGACATGGAAACCATAATAAAAAATGCTGAACAAAAAGATACTATATTCCATGAACCTAAGACATACAAAACTCAGTCATTTTCCTACAGTAATAGATAATCTGTTAGGAATACCGGAACCCGATACCTAGGAACCACCCTAAGTAGGGTAACCCCACTCCGAATCGGAATTTCTGGTCTCCAACTCCCCCCTCCGGCCCCCTTATGGGCCCGCACCTTATTATATATATCAATCTCAGTTGCGTCCTGTGACTATATTACCACAGAATTGAAGGTGATAGAATAATGCCATATACGTCGTCGCCGTCTGTCTAACCGGATCCTGTTCACAGGATATATGAGAGGGGACCTTCGGCTAGGCCTGGGAAGTGGAACGGAGTAATTCAATCAACTACTCAGAGAGTTACTTGGCTTCAAAAACATGACACCTTTGGCATGGGCTGTAGGTAACGGGACGATTTCGCACAAAGAGATGGTATCAAATGGTAAAGGATCTCTACTAGAGACCAATATATTTACATCCATCAGAAGAGTCTAGAACTCTAAAAGACACTACCAAAGAAGCCAATGAACTTCACGGAGTGTTGCAACTGGGTTTCGGAACACGTTGTAACCATGGGGTGATTCTCAATACTACAATGGTTACTGAAACCTACTACTCAGAGAGCAACCAAGAGTTGCTGACCAAGGGATTAATTACCAATCTGGTGGAATAGCTTCCCACGAGTTAATAGGAAGTCATTCAGAGAAAATCTATACGTTGGGTATGGAGTTACAAAGGATCAGAGTCAGACGACCTACGATGGTTGTAATGACGACCACCTTTGCAGATATAGCTGGGGATAAAACTGATCATTTTATCAATGGCAAAGACAATTGGAGCCAGCTCAGTTCGACTTAAGAACTAGGCCATAAGTTTAGAGACTCTGCTAATCAGGATATTACTATTGGGGACAGTACGTTTCCTAAGAAGAAATATCATAATTACCGAAGAGGGTGTGATGGTTTTCAGGATCTACAGGTGTTTGCACCTTGGAAGAAAACTCAATGTCGCGAATTACGATTGAAGAAGTACATAGTTGTATGATAGATAGATGTAGTCCACGAATACTCAGACGTGGAATATAAATATCGAAGTGCCTCCCAAGCTTTAGACATCATCAAGTAACAGAGAAGAGACCTTAACAATATAATATTGTTTTTATGATTCTACCATACTTTACCTACTTTACTTCACTCCTAGTAGTCATAAACGAAACGAGCCAAGTCCGAGCCTTCCTAGACAATCTCCGTCTACAAAAACGAATCTCGATTGGCCTAGACAATCTTGAAGTCTATCAAGTTGTCTCCGCCTAACACAATCCCAACACAGGCCCTCCAACAACTCTGAAGAAAAAACACCCCAAGTTCAGAAAAAGAAAACAAGGTCTACAAAGGAATTGAGATACCAGAAGGTTGAATGCTTTGAATGTAGAAAGACTAGATACATGGTAAAGAATTGCCCTACTAAGAAAGGAAAAGAAAAAGCTTGCAAAAATGAGGTATCAGCCAATAACTTTGAAAGTGATAGTGATGATGCCCAATCCAGTGAGTATCAGGAAATACACATTGGATTTATCAATGTGGAATGCAACAGTGTCTGACTACCTGCTACCTTCAAACCCCATACTGTCTTTAAAGGTACTATTTTGATCAATAGATAAAAAGCCCATATTTTGTTCAATACTTACGCAATTGGAAGAGACATGATTAGTAACGCCTTTGTCTCCATCTATGGACTCCCAACACGAGACCTTAACCAGCCCATACTTGTCAATATAGCAGTAAAGGAATCACAATCTACAAGCCACAAGACTTGTAGCACTACTATCTGGCTTAGTTCTGCTACTATACCCTCTCAAGATATGCTAGTAGGAAACCTAGCTAAATACGATGCCCTGATTGGGATAACATTCCCAAACCGCTACAAGGCTATAATCAGATGTGGAGAATCTACTATTGACTTCTCAGAACAGAAGATCGAAGTCTTATATAAACTAATAAGCAGAGAATACCAGGCCAGAGTTTGTAAAGCAACTGCTCAAGGCCTATTAGACCAATACTCTAATGTTTTCCCTGATCAGATTCCAGAAGAACTACCACCTATGAGGGAAGTGAACAACCATATCTGCCTATGGGATCCCTCTAATCTCAAGAACCAACCAACCTACTATATCCGCAACTCATATAAAGACTCACTATGCGATTGCATAAACCAGAATCACAGAAGAGGAATTATCTACTGAGTGGAAGCATCAGGTACTGTACTAATGTTTGTCCAACTTAAAGCAGACCATAAAAGAATCTGCCCCTTGGTTGACCTGATACTAAGGAATGAAAATATGGTTATAGACAATTCCACTATCCCAAACCAGATACAGATCCTGAATGCAGTAGGACAGGCTAGATTCTGAAGTAAGATAGACCTAAGCAATGCCTATTTTCAGACAAGGTTAGGCCCAGAAAGTGAATACTATAACAGTTTCAAAACAGTCCTTGGAAGTTTTATTAGTCGAGTTATATTACAAAGTGATATGAATACGCCTGCTACCATCATGCAAATTATAGAAAACCTGCTAAGCAAATACCTCCACTATTTTGTATAAATATACATCGACAATATCCTCATTTTCTCAAACTCCAAAGCAGAAGTTGTATATCATATAGATTTAGTATGTACCAAACTAAGGAAAGCTAAATTCTACGATAGCTAAAACAAATCAATTCTGTTTGCTGACAAGCTTGATATCTTGGGACATGTAATAGACGATGAAGGAATACATGCTACCCCTGGGAAAGTATCCAGTTTAATAGAATGGACAACTCCCCAAAACTAAAAGGAACTCATGTGGTTCCAAGGACTTGTTAACTACATCTCCTAGTTTCTACCACACTTTGCCATTGTGAATGCACTACTTACAGACATTATTAGCAATGCAGAATTTATTTGGACCCAAACTCATGACCAAGCCTTTACCAACATTAAAGATTTGATCAAGAACACTAATGTTATATGGCCTATTGACTACAACAAACCAGAACCAATCTGGTTGATTACTAATGCATCAGATGTGGGAGTTGGAGTATGGGTTGGTTAAGGATATTTATATAAAACAACAAAACTGGTAGCATTGTACAGCAGGAAGTTCATTAATTCACAGATGAACTATGGAACCACAGACAAGGAAGCTCTTGCAGTGATTGATGCCCTTGCCACTTTCAACCACATCTTAATGGGCAACACCTTTATTATTTTTACTAACTACCAACTCTTCACTAATCTGAAAACTGACAAGATTTTTGTCTGGAGAAGAATATAATGAATAGGAGAAATCAGCAAATATGATGTAAAAGTCATCTACACCCCTGGAAGAACCAACTATTTAGCTGACACTCTCTCCTACATTTATAAAAACCAAGCACTCCCAGACCCCCCTCTTGTTTATAACTATATAAGACAAGGTGAAGATGGCCCTAATGGTACCTCCTATGAACAAGAACCAATGTTGGCTACTACCAGTACTACCTCTCACTCCACTTCTTTCTCTTATACCATATACAAAACAGCTGGAACAGAACACAGAAAAGATATCATTGACAAATGGAAAGACAATTGCACCCTCCACAGTACACCTCCTTATGAGCTTGAATAAATCACACTCTGCTGGTCCCATTGTTACCTCAATACCCGTTCCTCTCACTAAACTGAAATTAAATTTGGCAACAAATACCAGTGACCATACTATACCTCTATTGAGGACTTCAAAAATACAAGCTACGGTACTGCTAAAGAGGAAGAACAACAAATAATAAATGACACTGATAATGGATTAATTCAACTCCTCCTGACCCTTAATCCTGCCCCAAGATGACACCAAGGTCTTGAACAAGTTGAAAGAGTAGCATCTTACCTGCACCCTCCACAACCAGCGCCTCTAGCATCACCTCCCATAATAGATTGACGACCACTATTCGATAGACCCTTACAAGTATACAATAATGAAACTATCATCTCTGTCATACCACTGACAATTCATGAATATCACTGACTGCTCTATGAGACCTTCAAAGATAAAGATAATTCAAGCGAGCTAACTAAAGAATCACTCATTGAAGATAAGCAAGATGTTAGATCAACTATAGAGGAATTGACTTTATTCTTCAGAAGCCAGATGATAGCTGGATACTGCCATAACCCTATCTATTTCAAAGCTATAGACAGCTCTAGACATGGAGATCTCGCCCCCTATAACATATCCAACAGAATAGACTATACCAGTACTCATTATGGTAAGCATTGTCTATACATTCCAAAGAGTCATATGTTCAATGGAATGACTATTAGAGAATACGTCATTACTGAAATCCACAACAAAGAACATCATAGTGCTGACCGCAATCTCCAATATGCCTCAGAATATATTTACTGGCCTGAAATATGAAAGGATTTCCACGATTTTGTCAAACAATGTGAACTCTGTCAGGTAAATAAGGAATGAACACAACTATCTGAAGGGAAGGTCCAGATCCTCCAGTTACCTTGCAAAATATTTGAATCCTTTGCTATCGATTTCGCAGGACTATTCAATAAGTCCACCGATTATGACAGTATCTTGATAGCTATTGATCAATTTTCTGGATATACATAGCTTATACCAATGAAGTTCACCAACTTCTCCAAAGATACTTGAAATAACCTCAAGCAATAACTATTTAGCCCCCATGGATACCCATTGTCTATTGTCAGTGATGCTAATCTCCGATTCACAGCCAAATTCTTGAAACAAACCTTGACTTTCCTTGGAATCCACCATATTATACCTGCTCCTAGACATCAGGAGACTAATGGCCAAGCTGAACAGAAGATCATTGAAGTTAAGACGAGAATTTGGAACATGATCAATAAATAACAGACTAACTAGGAATCCACCCTTGCCGAGCTTACCGCATATCTCAATGCGGAATATTCGGACACTTTAGGAATGTCTCCATCCAAGGCAATCTTCAGCCATCAATGCTCTCTCCTGCCTACAACCCTATTCAAGAACTCCTCAATACCCACCTCTAATAACTACTTAAATAGCCATTAAGCTATCTGGAATGATACCTTTCAAGCTGTTAAAGCAGTACAATTCCGAAGTACAACTGCTGCCCAGATATGACGATGCAAACATATTTCTATTCTACCAGGTGACATGCTTACTAACTATGAGAACATGTTTATTACCAATATTAGATGTAGCAAGAAAATACAACCACAATGGCAAGGATCTTTCAAGGTTTTATTCTTTGATGAGCATACAGAAAACTACACTATCCAAATAGATAGAGACATGTATTGCCACAATACTGCTGTTTTTACACCTCCGCTGTCAAACGCTTCCACCCTAATAACAACTTCAAGTTCCCTGGAAGAACCCACTCTCGGCCTGCACCGATCATCATCGATAAGAAGGATGAATGAAAAGTTGAAGAAATGTGAGACCACTGCCTGTAGCATAGAAATGATCAATTCCTGGTCAAATGGAAAAGATACCCAATGAGTGAAAACAGCTAGGAACTACTGGAATAGTTAGAGGACGCTAAGGACATGGTGAATAAGTGGTAGGAAGACCACATTCTAAACGATTCCCTACTGCCAACGATTAACAACATTATGATATGTTGGACACCAACTATGCCAGAAACTGAGCGATGGCAACTTGAACTAGGAGCCAGTGATAGATTTTAGGTACCATACTTCAAGTCGGAACTTGAAAGCAGCAATGAGTCAAATCAGGCTATGGAACAAGCCCTCAATGATCTCATCTAATCACCATTCACTATCCGACTATTGTGCATTGACAAAATTAACTGCAATTCAACAATCGGTGGCAACCCACCCCTCTTGATCATCCTGCACTCTCAACGGTACCTAAAAAAATTGCTCTAAGCCAACCAAGAAGAAACCATTCTGCTCAATTCTTTTTTTCAATAAAATAAACCTCCTATTCTTTGCAGTTATGCTAAAAAAACATATTCCCTCTATACATCTTTTTGAGTTTACCAGGGGGAGGATTCTCAAGTTACACAAGTCTCAGATGAGATATCAGCAAATTTCCCACTATCTTAAAATCCCCTACACTACTGTTAGAGACACAATTGCAAAGGGACATCAAGAAGGCAAGGAGAATAAGAGTAAAGGAAGATATCCTAAAACTACCCAGTCACAGCATGATGCTATAGTGGAGGAAGCTCTTAAAAATTGCCATCCTACCTATTCTGACATTGCTGAACAAGTTGCTTCCAATGTTTCTAGTAGGACAGTAAGGAGAAAACTTGAAAAAAAGCATCTTAAAAAGTGGATGGCACAAGCGAGAGTTCATTTGAATGAGGATCTAGCTCAAGAGAGGTTGGAATGAACATTAGCTCATAGATATTGGACAAAGGAGATGTGGAGAAGGAAGTCAATGTGTGGGAATGAGGCAGCAGTGGAAAGGGGAGGAGGAAAGAGGAGAAAATGTGTTTTCAGATACCCATATGAAAAATGGAATAAGGATTGTATTGAACCTAAGGCTAGGAGAGGGGAGAGAGGGATTAGCCAAATGATGACTGGTTATTTTTATAGTCAAACTCATGGTCTTTTTTTGCCTGTTTTTTCTGAACCTTCTTCGACTAGGAGTACAGTTACTGGGAAGTTAATTATTAATGTTTATGATTATTATGACTTTCTAGGAATATGGAAGAATATCAGAGAAAAGGCTAGAGAAGAAGAGGTATTTTTTATGATTGATAATGCTAAGACTCACTTGCCTTTTAGGACATGGCTCAAAGGGCAGGGAATTACACTGATGGAAATTCCTGCCTATTCACCAAATCTCAATCCAATTGAAAAATATTTGGTCTCTGGTGAAAGATAAGCTTCACAAGTACTACCCTGAGCTATATCTTATGAAGAGTATTGTCAATGTGGTCAAGAAGGCAATAGTAGAGGCCATTACTAATTGTTGGAAACTTCTTGACCCAAAGGTTTTTGATAATTTATCTAGATCAATGGTGGATAGAATAGAGGCAATTATTAAGGCTGATGGATGGTATACCAATTATTAATTTCTACTATGTATTTACATCTTTTAATTTTTTGGTTAGTTTTCATGATAGTGGATTGGTTGATGAGTGTGGTTGTCATCACCAAAGATTTTCCTCTATTGAATCGCGGTAAATTTTGTCCACACACAATACCATAACAATGTCAAACTATGTGGAACTCAATGTGAGGCTGCAATAACAGCTTATTGGACTGCTGCTGAACCGTGATATTATCTAACCTGCAGACTACTTCGCTATCCTCTGCATAGACTACTGCCCTGATTGCAATAATGATTAGGTAGACATATAGCATAAATTTAGTATTTGTCACTACTGTGATATACATTTCTTTGAGTCTCAATATTTTCTTAGAATTTTTTCTTGTCCATGGTATGACACTTATGATGAAGAACTTATAGTGGAAACTAAAGCCTTTAGTTTCTCAGACTCTGCTTTTAACTATTATTAGGTTTTGTTCATTTCAATAGTTGTTTTATTTTGGAGAATGTAACCGGTATAGGTACTTGGTTATTGGTTTGTTTTATATTTTGTTTTAAGTATTACTTTGATACTTAGTTTGTTTTAAGTATTGTTTGATACTTGGTTTTGTTTTATGTTTTATTTTAAGTATCATTTTGATACTTAATTTATTTTACTAAAGTGTATCACTTAATACTTTTGTTTACTCCGTTCATGCTAGATATGAACAGATTTGTGTATTTAAAGACCCCCTCATTCTACGATAGAAATGGCAGACTTCGACAGACAGTATTTTAATATACTTGATTGAACTGTTACTCTTTGTTTTCTCAGTCCACCTTCAAAGCCTCCTTTATTTACAGCTCTTGCCTCTTCTTTGGTAGAGTAGGCCACCTGTTAAACTATCATACATTTACCCAATACATGACTAGCACCTTGCGAACACATTACTGTCTAGTAGCAACCACAACAGTAGCAGGCAAGAAACGGGCGTAAGTTTGTTGTATCAGGAACTCTAAAGCATAGCCAGAGAATCCTTATTCATGGTAGAAAAACACTTGCTGCCTATCCAAAATCCACCCCCCAAAGCCACTACTATCATGTCTTAGTTGAAAAGCTGTTCAATGCAGTAGCTCAAGCTAAGGCAGATAAGGTTATTCTTACCATAGAAAATTAAAACTTACGCTCTAAGGCAACCTCAGCTGCAAATAAGGAAAAGACAAAAAGCAGGGAGGAGATGTCTCAAGCATGAGTTATTTCTGTCCAGGATGTACTTAGAATCTGTGAGGAACAGGAAAAAAAGAGAAGATTACGATACAGAAAAGAGTAAAAGCTGCTGACCGCCGTGTAGCCAAAGCAGCAAAACTCACCACACACCCCTCAACCCTCAAGCCCAAGCCAAACTCCAACAAGATGACCACTTTGGAGCATAGTTCAGATATTCTCCAATTAGAGAATTTGAACATTGGTTCTGGGCCATAGTCTGAATGGGTGGAAAGTGGGAATAGTACCCCCTACATGGTCCGCAATAGTTCTGTTATCAGGCAAACTGGGTAAAGGATTACTCGGAGCAGGTTTAGAAATACATCCTTGGATGCATAAGTGGGATGGACTGGGTTTTTTTATTTGTTTTCAGTTTTTCTTTTTTTAGGGATGCGTGGAATCCGTTGTGAGATGGCTTTTGGGCGGTTTCCCAGGGAAGTACGTTATGCGTATGTGTGTCTGGGGGGTATCATAATAATATTATGATATGTTTAGTTGAGGTGGAATTAGCGGGTTTTGGTTTTTCGATTTGCAGTTTATGGTTTTGTCATACTATTTATATTTGCCCGCTTTCTGCGGGAGTGATGGTTTGTGACCGGACCACGGCTCAGTATTATCGCAACATAACAGCTGTTTGGAGGTTTAATAGTATGATAGCAAGGTAAAAGACCCTCGTCCTATGACGTCAGATCAATTCATCTCTTCTTTTCGCCCTATAGATTAATGTTACATCCTATCTACAGTTTCACACGAGTACATAGAACCCACATAACCCCCCCCCCCAACTAGAAAAAATAAATAAGAGAAAGCAACTAAAAATAAATAAATAGAAATCAAAGGGATCGACCAAATTCCCCATCCGAAACCAGACCGAACCGAACACGGGTTCTAGAAGAAAGAAAAAAAACACCACCAGAAACGCCAAATGCAGTATTAACAATAAAAACAAATGTATAGTAAGAGTGAAAAAAAAAAAAAGGATCAAAGCTCACTAGCCTTCAAACAAAAAATTACATCCCCTTCAAGCGCACTATTCCGCCCAGCAATGTACCTAGTCCTACGCCATTCCCCCTCTGGCTCAGCCTCCCCTTCGCCCTCGACCTGGCCCGCCTCTTTGAGGTACACCGCGCTGTTAAGGATGTCTTCAATCTGGCCCTGTAACCTCTTGACATCTTCGTTGTCGCCATCGTCTTCACCGGATGTGGACCCACCATCAAAAATTGGATTAAGGTCTTCATAATCGAACCTGAACGCATCACCGACGCTGCTAGCAGTAGAGCACATGCTCATCGGGACAGGCTTTCTCTTAGGGAAGCACATGCCCGAGCTGTGGACCTTAAGGGGACTCAGGAAGTTCGGGGACGAGTTGTGTTCCACCTCCACTGATGGTTGAGGATTGTTGAATTGCTGGCGGCCAGTGACGGGGGATTCCTCGTCCGGGAGAACAACGACGGCGGGGTCAGTGCTGGTAGTATTAGCTGTGGGCTCCTCCTTCCTTGGTGTTGAGGGGCAGGAAGGAGAGTCGGAGGGGCTCGGAGTCCGTGGGGAGGATGTGGTTACGGTCGACGCAGACTGGCATGGGTAGCAGAAGTTTTCGAACCATTCCACCAGCTCGACGGCATAGCCGAGGTCGACGTCAAAATTGCCTGTCGTGCTAGTCTTGTCGGGGGTTGGGCTTGTGGGAGGGCTGGAGAGAGGGGAGAGTTGTGGGAGTGTGGATTGTTCGCTTGAAAAGAGTGGCTTGGTAGGGGTTGGGGCGGGAACAGCGGGCAGGGGTAGCTTGGAGTATACTTCTTGGCTTTCACGGGAAGGTGGAGGACTCTGCGGGCCACGCGGGCTCCGTGGCCTCGGGGACCGTCTTCTAGCAGGTGAGCGTGATTGAGGTGGGGTGGAAGGAATAGTGCCAGGGAGTTCAACCAGAGGAATAATCGGAGGAGAGACATCCCCAGGTCGAGGCTTTGGTGGGGGTGGGGGCGGCAGTTGAGCGATCTGTGGCTGAGGGACCGGTTGAGGCGAGCTGACCGAAGGCGGAGAGGGCGAAGGACTATTCCGTCTCGGAACAATCTTGGTCGCCAATCGGCTAACAAAGTCACGATCACCACTATCAGAATTGCTCCGATCCCGAGATGTCGGGAGCTTATTATAGATGCTATACACCGTGTCCAGAACATCCGAAGTTCTGCTGACCGGGGTCTTTTTTGCCCTCCCCAGAGAAGACCTTGGCTTAGGCATCGGCGGAGAAACCGGCGGGGGTGGAAGCCCAGTCTTTCCTGCTACGCCAGTTGGTGTAAGCGGAGGAGGCACAATCCTCAAGTCAGAATTGTTCCTTCTAGTCAGCGAACCCGATCTTCCGAGTAAGGTAGAAGATGGTAGAGGAGGAAGTAATGGTGACTCGATATGTGTCAATGGCCTAGGGCCAGGACTCGGCTGAGGTGAGTTGGAAGAGGAAGGAGCGACGCAGGTGGTATCGCTCGGTCCTTGAGGAACAGTTGGAGGAGTGGCACCAGGAACGGACCTTACACCCCAAGCATTATCCGGGAGGTTGTTCTTCGGTCGCGAGCGGTTGTGAGCAGAAGGAGGCTCGACAGGAGAACTTGAGGTGGACGAAGACGACTTATGTGATAACGTCGGGCTTCCCCTGTGCACTGGCCGCAGCTCAGTTCTCGTGACAACCCGTCCTGATGGAGCGTAATATGTCGCACTCGTAGCGATCGCCGGGGTCAGACCTCTTCCGCCTGGTGGCGGAGCAATGAACCATGGCTTTGACTTTGAAGACTTCACGTACTTCCTCGGAGGCGGAGCAACGAACGGAGCTATGGGTGCTGGTGCGGGATTATGCTGCTGCTGGTTCCCATGACCGCGTTTCTCAATCATAAACATCCGCATTTGGTGCTCGAGGTCGAACGATCGAGGGTTCGTGGAGGAAGCGGGGACATTCGGAAGGGACGAGGATGCCGGAATGACAGGAGAAGTGTTAGGCTTGGTGTGTTGTATTGGGGGAGAACCCCAGAGGGCCTGGGTGTTGACAGGCTTGATGCTCGTCATGATGCTCTCTCTCCTCGGTAACTCTTTTCTCCTCTAAATTTCAATTTCAATCGATTTTTTCCCTCTCTTCCGTTCTTGCTCGTGGAGGATTTCGTCTCTTTTCCTTTCCCCTCGCAACAATGGATTCAGGTTCCCCGGCCAGGATGGTGGTTGAGGAGTTTGGTGGTGTGGTGGGAGGCTCGTTGGTATCGTTCAAGAAAGTGGAAGGGAGAACAGAGCGACGTTCTACGCCGAAGGACACAGTCCGAATGATCTGTCTGGGAGACGTTGGGGTCACGCTCGCACACTGTGGAAATTGAAGGACGAAGCCTCTGTCATGCGAAAACTGCACGAAGCGAGAGGGCAGGAGGCGCGCGTCGTCTCAGGCTGGGCAGGATGAGGGAAGGAAGGGATGAGAGGAGGGAGGGAGGGGGCTCAAGAAGTAGGAAGGTAATGCAGAGCAGCCAGGGACAGGGCCAAGCATAGTCTCTACTCGTTCCAGGTGGATGGGTGGGTGGGCGAGGATAGAGAGGGTGGTTTAATGGACGACTACCGAGAAATGCAGGCAAGTGGGGGGGGGGGTAGGTGGAAAGGATTCATGATGCATGGGCAAGTAGATTTGTTTGACGGCGAGGAAGGGCAAGATACTCGTAGGTGTAGGTAGGTAGGAGGAAAGTATGATAGGAAGGTATCATACCGGTGGGTAGCAAACAAACAAGGAGAGTTTAGGTGGCGGAAGGGAAGTGTGAGAGATGTACCGTACTCTGCTGTACTAAGCGCCGGTGGGTGGGAGTACGAGTATAGTGAAGTGTACCGAGAATTACTCTCTATGAGGGAAGCGGCCTTTTACCAGGAATAGAAGGGAGAGAGATCCCGCCATACATTTTCGCAACCAAGGTTAGCAGCATAACCATGCTGAATCACGCTATCCACACCACATACGGCCGACCAGGGGAGCACTGAGCGAGGCCACCGATGGGGAACAAGGCCAGGGAGGATTTGGGGGGGACGAACAAGTACTGTACCATGGACCAAGTACTAGAAAGTGCTCCACTGCACTGTACTGTACAGTACTGTACAGTACGTGCAGTATGGTATCACACATCCAGCGCAGTCCTACAAACCATCCTCATCCTCCGAAATCAAGATAGGGTATGATATGATATTTCACCTCACCTCTCCACCCCACACTGCACCGCACTGCGCACGCGTATGGCGCAAGCAGTAAGAATTCAAATACCGAGAACCGCTCCGATAGCATAATATCGTCATCAATCACATCATATCTCATCGCATAAATTTAACCCGACACAAATTCGCCCTTTAGTACGATAGTGAACACCGGAGGAAAAGAGAATTCACCCGCTCACTCGCTCACTCACTCATTCAACATTCTTTACTCCAAAAAAGCCTGAAACACTCCCGTCACAAAGTATTCGAACCCGGACACAAACCCCCTGCAGAAAGGGTTCGCGCAGATAACCCTACTCAAGTACAAGTGGCATTGTGGGGGAGGAGGTATCATACCGCACGGTACTCGAGTAGCGTTGCTTCTTCTTTTCTTAGACGAAACTAACCCCATCCAATAATAAGCGCCCGCTTATCCATCGGGAGAAGAGCCTCCCCCGGACGGAACAGACACAGATCTCCCACCGCATGCATCCTCATCGGTCGAAAAAATAAAAAAAGAGGAAAGAAGGAAAACTCTTCCTCAGCATCACCAGACAAATTACCAAGCACCACTGCTGACTTCAAACGGGACAAAAAACGACCTGCCCCTCTGGCCCCCATCGGGCCGGAAACTCAAATCCTCTCCGAGCAATTCATACCATGATCGAAGCCCAAGTTACTCGCTCGCATCGCGGTGAACATCCAGAACTTGGGAAGCCACACCGTCGGTAAAGCACACGGACCAAAGCCAAAGTCAAAGCGAGGATAAAGAAAAACCACCACAACCCCCACCACCATCACCACGCAGACTAAAATCCACGGGATTTTCCCCCGTTTTTTTTTTTCCCTTTGCCTGTCCAAGCCACACCATTATAACGGGCTAGGTTAGTTTGGGTGAAGTTAGCTAAGCCAGACAACCCCGTTGCGCGGTGGGAGCACTGGGAGGAAGCAGGCAAGGCGAAAGCCGTGCGAGTACTTGCACGTACTGTATGCAATGTACAGTACCGTACGGTACCCCCCGAATATGGTACACACGACCGGGGGGTATCGTGACGAGGAAAGGGAGAGAAGAGGTTGAAGCGAAAGGATTAAAATAAACCAGCGAGAGCACACGGACGGACAGACGCGGGAGGGAGCAGGGGGGGGTAAAATTGGATACAAGTAAATACATACCATGCTCTTGGAAACAAAGCCCTTCAGATACCGTACCATCCGACCGGGAAATATGGCATCGAAGGGGGATGAAAATTTTTCACTGAATCACCTTCCCTCTGTCCCATGATGAAATCAATTTTTAGAATTTTCTACTTTCTGTTGAAAGCCTCGGATGGATATCGACAAGTAATATAGGAATTGAGATAGAAGAATTGCATGATTTACTATGGTGCTCGGGGGGATTGATATATACCCGAGTACTGTACAGTACCCCTATCCTAGCCGTCCATATCCAGACTCCCACAGACCGCTGAACGCTCATAGACTAGCTCGCCTGCCAAGCATCATGAGCTCAAAGATACTGGCACGGACACAGTATGATATTCGCATATTCCAACACTTTCGGATAACCCCTCTGTGTTGGTCACTTAAGGGTTGGCACTGTTTTTCCAAGAACCCCGAGAAAATCACCAACAAATTCGCTCTATCGCTCAGCTCTTGTTAGAGAAAGTACCATCAGGCTTCGGGGAATCCTAATTTTCCTATGATTTCCCTTCTTCCAATTTCTTCACGATAAAACGATGGATGAAAGTGTGTGCAAGCACTTTGTGTTTATTGCAATGTGAAACCTTGCTGAGGATACTGTACTTGTACTGTACCGGTACTCGTACAAGCATTCTTGCTAAGGTCACACTTTTTCGGCGGAATATTTCCCGCCGAGCGCACAAGTGTCCGGAGGGTTTTCACAATCGGATACCGGTAGGTGGGGCGGGGTGGTGTGCGTTTACGGTACTGTACTGTACAGTACTAGTACCCTACTCCACCATAGCATAGAAGGATTATGAAAGAATGCAGCACGATTGAGGCTCGTTGCGAGCGAAACCTTATCTTGTCATCGTGATGCGAGGCAGGGGCGAGCGTGTGGGTGAGATTGGAGAATTAATGAATGAGTGGGGCTGGTGAGGAGATATGATGGCACAAAGAGCACACATACGGAAGTGATGAACAGTATGACAGGAACGAAATGAAGAACTCAGCCTTCGTATACCAGGCAAGTACGATACAGAGTATGATACCTGTCACCGCAGACTGATCGAGCACATGATAAATCGCGAGCGGAGAGTAATTTGACCCTTGAACCATCCTACCCACTACTCAGCGTTACTGTACAGTACTGTACAACCCCCTTTCGGTCCTCGAAGCTTAGCTTAGCTTAGCTCACCGTACTGTATTAACTGGAATGGTCGAACCTCGCGCCTAGACGTCCAAAATCCCCTCTCTCTTGGATGGGGGGGCAAAAAATACCGGGGAAACTGACGACTCCCCCCCAGCCTGAGCGTAAGGCGGGAGGGGAAAAAAAAAAGTACTTGTGAGAGAATGTCGCACCTGGCCAGCAAATGCAACTCCAACGTCCAAGCGCGAGGTTTAATTACCGTGTTTACTTCGCTCGTGTGATACACTATCAGATTATCAACATCTGTCAGCACACGATAGGTTTCGTTTGTTAAGTTAAAAGAGCCGCGAGTGGTTAGTGCGGTCCAACACATGGCCGGCTGAGCTTATGCTGTGTCCGAGAAAAGACTAATCTTTCTCTCTCGGCGGACGCTGGATAGGTAATCTGGAGCTTGTTGCTCGGAATCCGGAGATTGGATTACACGGATAAATACGGTACCGGTATCCTAGTGCATTATTCCTTGGGCGGCGTGAAACTAGTTGTTGGGCGGGCTACATCGGATGTGGAATGGGTTGGGTTTGTGAGAGTTGGGAATTGTAGGGTCTGGAGATGTTGAGTTAGTTTATGAAAGGTCCCAATTTTGCTGCCGACGAATAGCTATTTGGTATGACAAGTAGCTATCATATCTGTACGAGTTTTGGTTTGGCGTCCCCGGTAACTAATTTTACTGTTTCACACCCCCCAGGGGATAGGGTATCATACCGGTACTCGAGTACCGTGGCTTAACGGCTTACCAAGACTCTTAATACACAAACACACGCCTCCTCCAAATGTTGTACGACACAGTACTGTACGAGTACAGTACTCGTAGGGGAAAGGGAAGGGTTTGTGCAACTCGACTCGGAATGGCTAGGCGGATGGTGGCGTCTAGCCTTTGTGATTGTTGATTTACCTGAACTTTTCAAGTTGAAGCCAAATCCTGCTCTACTCGTACTGTACTAGTACTGTACTCCGGACGGTCCACCCCCGTACCCGTTACGCAAATGCTCTAGCTAAGGTAATTTACAATACGCGCTGAAGCTTCACCTCACTCATCAATCGTCAGACCGGCGGGAAAAAAAGAATAATACTCGGGTAAGAGAAACGGCGGGGTACAGGTACGAGACGATACGACATCGTACCTGGCTAATTACTTGAAAAGTTAGCGTATTAGTCAGTTAGTGCTGGCACTGTACCACACCCCGTGTTTCCTCTCACACCATTTAAGAAGGACGAGGGTTCGAATCAGACCTTCTTAGCTGACTCTTCGGGAGATGGATTGATCAGTCGCGGACGGCTGCTTAAACGGGCGGAGTGAGGATTGGGTAGAGCACGATGTGGATAGGAGTGCTTGGTAATTAAATAGAACGGAGATGAGGGAATGAAGGAGCAGGAAAGGCATTCGTTTGAAAGTATTATATTATGCTCTTTTGCTCACCAGGGGGCAGAATGAACTTGCCACTGTATGAGTGAGTCGTGTATTCGGTGAGAAGCAAGTGCTATGTGCAACCCTCCGGTGTCCATAGCTGTCTGTTGGCGGTGTGATAATAAGTGAACATTATGCCGCCGGTAAATGATTACGAGTACTGTACGAGGAGGAGGCTCGGTCAATCGGAGATTGGTTTTCGCGAACTCTGGAGAGGAGATGAAAAAAAAAATGAAGAAAAAAAAGATATTCTTATCCTCATTGCTGCGATCCCAATCCTCTTGCATACCGGTATTCTGTTCGTCGTACCTTTTCTCGTACTTATGCCGCTACGTTGCACTGCCCGTCGCAGGGTGCATGTACAGTACTGTACTGTCCCGATTACTAAGGGGACAGTTACTTTAAATCCATCGAACTTCCCCTAGTTGGCTCCAGCATCTTTTCCCCACCACTCAGAGAGCGGCGTTTGCTCGCTTCGCCGGGATTTCGACATAATTTTGCGCACACACGAAGCAGGGATATTTCGTTGATTATCGTCAACCAAATTTATTATCCTGGCATCGCCGAACCGGCATATATAATTACAGGTACTGTACTCGTACTGCACTACCGTAGTGCAGTACCGGTATTGTGCTGCGCTTATTCCATTCGTATAAACTACCCTTGGGTACCGCCCTTCAACCCAAACGAGAAATTGAGTTTAGAGTGTACGGGGGTAGGTTACCTCGTACTGTACCTCGTACAGTACAACCCTTGCCTCAGATTTTGCACTCCTCTCTGGTGAACTTCAATCTTCGTATCAACTTGTATATGATACTAAGCCCGCTCGTTATTGGCTCGTACAGTACTCCTTAAAATTAGCCGTCGCGGCAGTCGTTGCTCTACAATCTGCAGGGAGCGAGCGAGCGAGAAGAACCTAAAGGAAAGGAAGGGAGAAGAAATTCGTGATGAAAGTCCTCCTCTAAATAAATTATGGAACTCTTCTACCGAGTGGAAAACCCCCATCCCATCGCCCACTTAAGTGTAGCGCAATTGAAATTGATGGAATCTGGCTTTGCTAAGACCCTAGAGCTAACCCCGGTGCAATTTGGTGTTAGTGCACTTGGAGTTGGCTCAGAAGCCAAAAATTCATCAAGGAACCAATTATCCCTTGTGATAGAAGCATTAGATCTTCCCTTTCATCCTCAGTTCAGCCTGTCTACCCCGTACTCTCTCTCATTCGGTCGCCGTCCGCCATGCCGGGGCTGCACAAACCGGGTCTGATCGGGCTGGGCTCGTTGGGGGTTTAATCGGTGACAACTTCTTGAAAGGCGGTGAAGGATTTCCCGGTGTTCGAGATCTTATCTACTGAGACCTAGTCTGAGGAAGTAAAGCTGAAGATTCGGGTTTTTAGCCGATATCCCGCAGAGGCCCCGACAAACTGAAGGATATTAGACTAACCCGTTTTTCAGGAGTGAATGATGGACGCGATCACCTTTGGCAGATGCCTCTCAATAACCCCGCTTTCCCAACTGAGAGTCCAGCATGCGCCCTACTCAGAGTACCGGTACTCGTTCTCTCACTCGCACAGCCAATCACCCTAGGATCTAACTAGCATCTATCATAATATTATCTCGTAAGGACCTTCCCGAACCACCCACATAACTAAATCTCATAATCTGACCCAGCTCCTAGCCGAAATATTATACCGCGATAGGGCCAAGATCGCATCTTCGCAGCATTCAATCCCCCGTTGAAATGGTGCGTGCGACTCCGTTCGGTGAGTATGTATATTTGTAACTTTGGCAGGATGGGTTGCATTTGGGGCGCGTGGGATCACGGTCGATCACTCGTTTTGATCTTGTGGAGTAGGTTGTCGGGAATGCGTTTAGGCTTGTTCCACTATCTTGATTGATGGAATGGCGGTTGGTATCGTGGATTGTAGTGTGGGTATGGAATGTCTCTTGGCTTGTAGCTTTTGTTCCTGGACGAGGAATGAGTGGCTTTTGGGTTTTATTCTTGGGCCGGGAATGAGTGTCTTGTCAATGAAGGCTTGTATGGATTCATAGTTGCGCTCAATCTGGATGTTTGTATTTATATACCATTTGTATAGCTATTATTGTTGTTAACAAAAGATTAGTAGGTAGAATGATATTCTCTTCAAGGCTGCCTTCGGTTTTCATAGCACTTCTTCGGGTTTGGCTGTAAGTGTTCCATGACACAAATAGCTGCATGGCGGTTAGAATATAGTGTCTCATCAGCTGATGAGGGAAGGAAGCATTGATGTCTTACCTGCACCCACACTCCTACATATTATGATACCTTAATATTGAGGAGACCTCATCCGCACTACGGATGCCATGTATGATACCTCATAGTTTGAGATAAACGTGTAAAGATTTGCTTCTCGCATCGGGATGTATGCGGCGGTGCGGTTAGACAATCCCAGAAAAGCCCAGAGTGACCAAGGCTGAAGCTAGATGGACAGGTTTTAGTTTTTCCATATTAGGAATGGAGAGGGACATGTCATAGAGTTTCCATATTACTGGTATTTATTTTCCAACTTCAAGGAGTGACCCAGTGGGTACTGCAAGTATGTTTGCCGATCGCACTCCAGCACTTTGTTGGCGCTGCTTGCGGTGGTAACCTTGCGTCCATCCGGTCCGATGGGGGTTTTTTTTGTGCCATTAGGAGCTGTGATCTGTAGCTGCGCTGGCGAACCTATGATACTGATATGGTTCGTGCAGCCCAAAACGTACACCAGCAATTGTCATTTTTAAATAATTATACCTCTCTACTAAGATAAAATATTACTTCGAAAAAACCACTACGGTCTTGGGAATACTAAATAGAATAATGTAGTAGTTTTTTCTTAAAGTAATCACAGGTCTTGGTGGTGAGATATAATCAGTTGACGAGTTGTAGCCTGGTGCACGTTTTGGATTGCACGAACCGTACACGGTGCAGTACAATTTTGTTCCGTCCTTGGACCTGCGGTTAAATTAACGCTGGGGGTGGGCCGGGCCTCCCGATGGGTTAACCCTGGGCGTAGTTGACGGCCTGATCCGATCCGACATGGCGAGTCATAACCCATGTTGGCCCAAGAGGTTCGTTCAAGATCGGGAGGCAGGGAAAATTGGGGGGAGCAGGTAGGGAGAAAGCGGAATAACAATATAAATAAGTTCTACTATGCCATACTACTTATCTCAAGTATGGCAGGGAATGTTCCCATTATACTAGTGCTGGTCGAGTGATAGACTATGATAGAAAAGTGTGGACTTCGGCTGGCTGAAAGACGTCTTTGGCTTGTTTCCCATGCGTTTTTTTTTTTTTTTTTTTTGCTGTTCAACGCAACCAGGTGTGCCTTCGAGTCCTACAGATACCAGAGCTGATACCCGATGGAGTCCTGGAGTATGGGAAAAGAGCTCTCCCTGTTGGTCGGACTCAGAAAGCTCAAAATATGGGACGGAGCACGGAATTTGAGGGGTAAATGGAGGGCTGGAGCGGCCGCTCCCAGTACCAGAGGGGGGACTCAGATTTGCGGCGAGTTCGGCGTGTAAGGAGCCACAATAAATCAAGAGGGAGGTTTCTGAGAGCTTGGGCTCGGCGTAAGGAGATTTTCATTAGTTTCATGTATTGGACTGTTGGAAGATTTATTACTGGGGATACCACGAGGCTGCTATAGGCTTGGGAGATTGCATATAGGTCTTATAAACTACTAATATCCTGGTTTACACATTTTCTATCATCTTCCGCCTCCTAACGGAAATGGCTTTCTGGTCTCTTGGCCTTGGATTATCGTTCCCATCCTAAAGCGATAGTTCCTGAGGAAAGCACCACTCGCCTTGGAAGACTTATTAGGATTATTGGGCAGGCTAGATTTAGTCCTTCAGGACCTGACCTTACCCAAGTATGGCTGAGCTTTCACCTTGCCAAACGGACATAGCCCATCCATCCACTGAGGAACCGTCTAACTCAACCAAGGCCGGACCCATTGTAAGGCTCACAGTGAGCCTATGATATCACACCTTAAACCCGAAGGAGCCGGGCTGGTGCTAGTGGCTAACTTGAGATCTGGTTGTGGTTGCACAAACCTTAAAAAAAATATTATGGGGTGAGTGTAAAATTTATATTATGATCAGAGTGCCTTAGAATCCACCGTACGGTACCTGTATGCTTAAACGCAAAAACACACCGATAGACCTAGTCACCCCTAACAAATGAACTGGTATACCGTCTATTAGGATCTGGCTGATGCGCTGCGCTCTCTACCGGTGTGATTATAGCTTCCAAAATTATTGTGATTTAGGGAAATTCTTGCCCATTGATCCTTGGACACTACAATCTCTGTATTTAATTATGAGAGTACACACTACATACCTTTTTGTTATTTTATTTAGGATGGTTGGAACTTCGTTCCAATTTGTTATCAGGAAACGGGAGTTACATATCCTATTTTTCAACATTTCAAAGCACTTGTTGATAATCCTTCAACATTGTGTCACAATTACTTGGTGAGATAATCGACTGTAAGTTTGACTTTATATTGCTCCAGACAATTCCTAGTGGCTGGCCATGATCGGTTTGCGGGAAATGTCGTTTAAGGGTTGTCCTATTGTATGGCATGTCGCAAAGTATCATTTCTATGGAAAACCAATTGGATTCAAGCTATCTTTTGCCCACACTCAATGCTCCCGATATTTTGCCGAGAAGCCTCGTCAGAGTATATTGGCGAGGCTTCAATTTTTTTGTTCTATAAAAATTAATTTGATATGATTCCACAAGAGTCTCTGAATTTTAATTAATGTTGATCGGGTGGAGGTTTTATATTTATTTTGCTCACCAGGTGGCAATATAGCCTAGAGCCATGAGATTAAACTTCGGCTCGTGAAACAGATACTAACATTACTTCATCCATGGCATCAGAGGGTTAGGTTGAGGTGTGCAGCTATTGCTGCACAGTTTTCTTTTATTAAATTCCTGGAAATTATTTTTAAATCTCATTGTGGATGGGGTTGGCGTGCTGGCTTCTGATGCGATCTATAATGTGGATGATGGTGGCATGGGCAAGATGGAGTTGATTTGGGGAAATACTTGAAGTCTAGATGTTCCCCAATTATCTGCCTATCTGACTACCCTTTTCGCTTTCTCCTGGTCTTGTCATTTTGAAGGAAAGTATGATAAGTATGATCTGCTGGTGAGCTACATTGTCTACATTATCCTTACCACATCTCGTAGTCTCAATAAACAATAGAGCAAGATTCTTTCCAGAAGCATTGGCGGAGGTGTTAGTAGCGGAATCCTTTTAAGGACGGTAGCAACAGCAGGGCGCAATGGGGAGCTTTAAGGGGCAAGTTGAGAAGGCCCACTGGGGACTGAACGGCCGATGGTGGAGCTGGGGGGTTGTCTAAAAATGGCGGAACAGGATGTGGAGGCACCTAGGTCTGTGATATTCGATGGGAATATGAATCATAGATTTTTGGAGCATTTGAGCAATAAAATTTCTGTTTTGTGAATATATTTCTTGTCACATCTAATAGATCTTCCCCTGAACTGTCGTGCAGTCGTGCAGTCCCAAATAGTGCACCCTTCGAGGGTCAAGGAACGTCTTTAGAAGTAGCCGGAATCCAGGAGCTACTACAACCTTGCTTAAACATCCTAGCTGGACCCTGCGAAGTGAATGTATTAATGAGATGGAAAGTTGCTTTAACCCGGGATCATGCCAAGTTTCGTAATCTCCCATAAGCCAGTGTTTCTGTCCGGAGACTCAAACTGAAAATTCAAAAATACTGATGGACAATGGAAGCTCAAGACAACAAGCGACTTCAACCTGAATTATATATAATACCGGAGGGAAACCACTGGGAACTTAAACGCTAACTGTGATGTTTCCTTACTGCCGAAGTAGTAAAATCAAACAAAAACCACTGACCAATAACTCCTATTATAACCGGGCCATAATAAAAACAGCAACTCCAAATCTGGATTTCTATCTGAGTTCTGAAATGGTTTCCATTGCGCTTTTCGGGACGAGGGTATGGGTACAGTACACCGATTCTTCCAAAGGATACTGCTCCGGCCTTGTTATGATGGTACTGTGCAGTGTCAGGGCCACCCGGCCAGAGTGTTCAGGTTTTCGAATACCTTGAGCACTCGGAAGTCTGCAATCTCAGTTTTTAGATGCTTGTAGGCAGGCACGGTTGTGTCACGGCTATTGTTTGGCAGCACGGGTGTAAGGTAAGCACCATCTAAGCTATATATAATAATTACCAGCGGGCAAATAGAACAGCTGATGCTCTTATATTTCCCAAACAAACCAGGATTTTTCGGTAGCATTCTCTATTCAAGGTATAACTGAGAACAAATATGGGTACTTGGTCTCTCCCCGTAGTTGCGGTGCTATTATCATACATGTCTATTAGTAGAAAGTAGAGTAGCCTCGGGAACACGGGTCTCTAGAACAAGGGGACTTGGTTTTGGGCGGCAGCAGTACCGTTGTCAATATTTATTCGGTTACTATGAGACTCGCCAGGATGAGAATGCAGTTCTTGTTCTTGAGTAACTAAACAAGATGAAGAAAGGAAAAGAAAAAGATGTATATGACTAGACAGAAAGGATGATTCAGTTGCTAAGTTCTGTCCCCGCAGGCAGATCAGTCTTGTGCTTAGGTATGTATGTCATCTATCCCACAAACACAGAACTTTACGCATGTACATAGTATCGACCATCACAGTGGTCTCATATCTCCGGTACCTTTAGTTCTCGCTAGTGGTATTTCGTAATATTTCCTAACACCCTCCCTCCTGAACAGGACCCTCGTGTAGTTGTATGAAAAAGAAGAACAAAATGTAAAAGGAGAAGAAGGAAAATGGAAAGAAAGCAAATTCCACCCAGGTATCATCGGGCACCAGTAAAACCCTTCCTACAAGTTGTCTCGAAAGGGAAAGGTATACCCTCAACCCTCTATGCACCAACGAGAAGGGAGAAACAGTATGTAGATATGAATAAAAAAAGGCTATTCCAGTTGAAGTTGCATAGTGAACTTGGTGTGATGTCCAATGTCAAGTCCCTTCATAAACCCATTGGCTCTATTGAGCTTGCTTGGAATGTAGGTAAAGTCCACTACCTGGTACTCCTGGAGTTCAAGGAACTTAAGGAGTCTGATGTCAAAGTGTTTGTTTCTCGTGGTGATCCCTTCTCCCTTGACGTTAGCGATAGCTTGTTCACTATCGCTGAAGATTGTAATTTGGCCATGGGTATAAGGAGGGTAAAGAGGCTCGGCGACATTATTGTCGATGTCGAAACCAGGATCAGGTTCCTTCCTTTGTATTTGCTTCTCTTCTGTAGTCTCCCTCTGACCATAGTGGATGTCTTCTAGGAGTTGCCGAAGCCAGAGTGCCTGTTTCGAGATGTCGAGGAAGGCAGTAAATTCGGCTTCAGTTGTTGAGGTTGCGATAATTGACTGTCGTTTGGATTTCCATGATATGGGAGCACCCAGGAAGAATACGTAACCACTAATTGACTTTCTATCCTGTGGATTGCCGGCCCAATCCACATCTGTATAGGCATCTAGTTTGTGAAGGTTAGAGGAGGTGGAGTCTGAATTCTCTCTAAATATGAGACTGAGGTCTTGGCTGTATTTCAGGTACCGAAGGACCCTTTTTGTAGCTGTCATGTGTATAGTATGTAGGTCGTGGTTATACTGACTAAGTTTGGTGACAGCAAAGGTGATATCTGGCTGGGTACCTAGGACTGTATACATTAAGGATCCGATTATACTCATGTATTCCTTTTGACTTGCGCATTGTTCAGGTGGGTTGCTGATGCATCCAGGGAAGTATCCTTAGCAAGAGGAGATGATACAGAATTGGAATTGGCCATGCCAAACTGGTGAAGAATAGCCTTGATGTATTCAGTCTGGCTAAGGCGATATTCACCTGAAGCGAGTTGAACAATTTCTAGGCCAAGAAATCATTGCGCTATGCCTAGATCCATGATTTGGTAATGATCCTTGATTTGTACTAATATAGACTTAAACACTGTATTATCTTGATAAGCAAGTAGCATATTGTCCACATAGAGTAAAAGGAATAAGAAACAGTCTAGGATATATAAATTTGGCTCCGCTAACAATTTAATGAAACCTAGGGATATTAGGAATAAGTCTATCTCTCTGTACCAGAGCCTTGGAGCCTGTTTCAGACCATAAAGAGCCTTTTGAAGTTGTACCACTTGTTGTGGATGCAGACTTGGCTCAGCCTTCTCAACTCCCTCAGGTAGTGTCATATATAAGATATCACGATCAACCTTAGGGTTAAGGAAGGCAGTAACAACATTGAGATGATTGAGAGTTAGGCCACACTGGCTGGCAAGTGTGAGGTGAATTCAAAGTGCTTCAAGTCATCCTACTAGAGCATAGGTTTCATTGTAGTCAGTTCCCTATCTCTACTCATATCCCTTGATGATGAGTCTCGCTTTGTATCTGGTAGACCCATCCAGATTTGGTTTTATTCGAAAGATCCATCTAGAGCCAATTGGCTCACGGTTATGCGGTATACCTGTTGTTATCTCCCATGTCTCATTTGATTCAAGCGCAGAGACCTCTTCTCGCATTGCCTAAATGCATAACTCATGGATAGGACTATTTCAAACATCTTTAAAGCCATCTGGATCTACGGGCATTTGTCCTTCAAACGAGGTCCCACAAACAGCCAGAAGAGTGTTGTTTATAATCAGTTGGCTGTCTCTATTGTTAAGTGGCTGAGGGCAAACTCCAGTTAGAACTTCATAGTCTCTTGTATCCCTTGGTCTTTTCTGAGTCTGAGTACCTCTCCATGTAGGTAGTACTGGTTTCTCTGCTCCTACAGGTAGAGCCTTATTGCTCTTAACCACCGGATATACCACTGGGAATAAATCACTTGGGTGATGGATGTCGCCAATACTCAAGTGTTGTCTTATATTACTTAAGCTTTTTGGGAATACATCATCACCAAAGTGCATGCCGCCAGCCCTGTCCGGTGCCACAACCTCCAAAGATACCTTATTAGATAAACAAATATCTCTAGCCTCATCCGAATATGGCTGCTCTGAAGATGCCTTACACTCTATGTGGTTGCTGCCAGATTCTGTCTCACAAGTCTCAAGACACACTAGGGAGAAATCACCAGTCTGGTCCATGCCACTAGTCATAGTGCTTAGGGATGCATTACTACCTTGATGGATACCACCAGTGTCTATATCACCTGCTTGTTCACCTTCCAGAATCTGAGTTTTAGATCTGTCAAACACTTGATCCAAGCAGCTTTTAAATATGTCTCACTCAATAGCCTTTTCAGTTGTGCTGCCATAGTACATTTTCCATGCATTCTTATTCTCAATAAACCTCACATCTGAGGAGTAGACTGTCCTTCCATGGCCACCATTTCCCTCGAAGTCTCAGAGTTTCCAAATCTTCCCAGAATTACTGTAACCCAGCATCATGCAAATCTGGGACCTTGGACCGAACTTCAAATGAGTTTTTGATATCATGTCCTCATCTGAGATTCATCTGTATGCTACACAGCCAATTCTTTGTAAGTATTGTAGTCTTTCAATATATGATGTAGTGGACAACTGGTTAGAGGTCTTAGTAGAGCACTCCAGTATGATTTCCGGACAGTGATAGTCAAAGGCAGAGGAAGGGATCCACTGCTGCAAGTATACAACAGTATTTATTACTTTGGCCCAAAGGTTAATTGGTAGCCCTACATCAAGCATCACAGCTCATGCTCATGTAAAGAGTATTTGAATCATGCGTTCCGCTACTCCGTTTTGGTGTGGTGAGTGTGGAGTTGATGGTTCGAAGGTAATACTGTATTTGCTAAGCAGGCTCTGGAAGTTAGTATTCGCATACTCATTGCGGCCATTATCTCATCGAAAGCAAGCTACAGGGAAGTTCGGATAGTGACTCTGAAGATAGCTTAGTAGTTCCTTGAATGCGCTAGTACATGATTCGGAGTTCTTTTGAATGAGAAAGTAAGTGAAGGTCTTGCGGGTATAATTATCTATAAAGAGAATGAACTAGCGAGCTCCAGACTTGGAAGATAGTAGGGGACCACAACTGTCTGAGTGTAGTAACTCAAAGGGTCATGTTGCATGATCTGCAGTAGTCTTTGAGTACATTCTTTTGTGTTTAGCACGGATACATATGGTACAGTAGTCTTGACAAGTGGTATCTGTATAATTCCTTCTGCCTGATTGGATGCTTGCAGAAGGGTTTTCCAAGATCCGAGAGAGAGCTATATCACTGAGATGCCCAAAGTGACAGTGCCAGCAGTTCCAATCCTCATTTTTGTATATCTTGCTAGTACTACTCCCAGTGCGTTGGACACTATGGCTTATTGGTTTACCATGTTGAGGCCCCGTGCATAGTGTTCTAATTACCTGATAGAGGCCATTGATTAGGTGTGTGAATATGGACTTTGGAGGTTCTCTTCTGCAGGAGATAGGACTAGTAGCCCCATGAGTTTGTCTGGCTTGTATGTTTGATAGATAGCAAACGCCCTCTTGAAACTGCAGTGTGTATCCTAATTTGTCTAGCTGTGAAACCGAGAGCAGAGATACACGTATTTGGGGTACATATAAAGCCTCCAGATTCAACCCTCCAATGGTAACTTCACCAGTGTACTCGGAATTGACAGTAGCTTCATTTCCAAAGCGGATTTGACGTGTTTCTGGCAGTGGAAAAAATGTTAAAAATAGTGACCATTCATTGCACATGCTGTCTGATGCTCCCAAGTTAAGGATCCACTGGTCAATATAAAAATCATGTATATTATTGTTTATTCTGTTTCTCCGGTCTTCTTCATTATAGTTTTCATGTAGAACATTCAGGATTGCTGGAGTATAGAGAAGGGTAGAGTAGTCGTATACTGTTTTTGAGTTTAGCATAAGGTTGGCTAGTCAGAAGCCATTTGGGTGGCCTATATGAAGGAGTGATTGATTGGATGACATCTTCCCCGAAGGGCTAACTATGTTTGGCAGATCTTGAACTGTTAGGTTTGCTTGGCTTGTGGTATTATCTTGGCCAGTTCTATAGATAGCTAGGGTACGCCATGCAAGGAGGGCATTTCTGCCTCTAGCAGCCTGATATTGACTAAGAGATGTATAGCGACAGTCGTGACTCTTGTGTCCAACTTTGCCACAGGCAAAGTAAGTGCTTGTTGGCTTGGGTCCATTGTTCTTCACATGGCCGACCTGGGAGGCAGCACTAATACGGCTTCCTGAGAGACCACGGGGACACACACATGCACGGTGGCCTCTCTCCTTACAATGAAAACAGGTTCTATTAAATTGAGGACTTGCATTGTGGTAGGGTGAGTAGCGGTTCGAGTTGCGTGATCTTCCAGGACTGGAATATCTTCTATTAGAGAAGTAGTTCTGGGAGCTTGATATCAAGGCACTTCTGGAAGCCTGAGAGGTATTTGCTGACTGTACTTCTATTTCCTTTGTGATTTCCGATTGTTGGATATTTTGAATTACATCCTCAACTGACAGCTCAGCTTCTCTCTTGTGAATTATTTCCGCCAAGTTGTTATAGCTGGTTGGAAGAGAGCTAAGAAGTTTGTCTTTGAAGCTAGCGTCATCGATACGCTGCTCACTGCCGGCAAGCTGCAGCCTGATATATCCTGAAGCCTTGAGATAAACTCTCCTAAGGGCTGTCCAGGCACCGGTAATGCAGAGAGAAACTGTCAACGGAGTGCCAATCTGCCATTAATAGAGGCTGCCTTGTCCAAACAGTCCTTTAGAGTGTTCTACATCTCCTTTGCAGTTGTTATTCCAGTTAGGTATAGTCTGAATGCTGGAGATATTGAGCCAAGTATGACTCCTTTTGCCATTACATCAAGTTGATAGTAGGAATTACATGCTTCTAGTGACTGCGGATCTGGTGGGGTAGAAGTCAGCTGACTTGATCTTGGTTCTGATAACCCTGATGTCGGAGGAGTTGTAGTCCCAAGAACATGACCATAGGCCCAGATTGCTTGTAGGTGAATAGTGATCGCATTTCTCCAGACAATATAGTTTGTATCAGTGAGAAGAGGAATCTCACCAGCATACTTGGAACAGTAGTAAGAGCTCATTGTAGCGTGCTTGAGTGGTCCTTGATCTGGCAGGATGATTGATGCGTGAGGTAGCGACTATACCGGACTCATAACCTGTCAATATTTATCCGGTTACTATGAGACTCACCAGGATGAGAATGCAGTTCTTGTTTTTGAGTAACTAAACAAGATGAAGAAAGGAAAAGAAAAAAATGTATATGACTAGACAGAAAGGATGATTCAGTTGCTAAGTTCTGTCCCCGCAGGCAGATCAGTCTTGTGCTTAGGTATGTACATCATCTATCCCACAAACACAGAACTTTATGCATGTACATAGTATCGACCATCACAGTGGTCTCATATCTCTGGTACCTTTAGTTCTCGCTAGTGGTATTTCCTAATATTTCCTAACAACCGTACTCGAGTGCTCAAGTAGTCTCTACGCTCGCTGTCCCTCTTCTCTTTTCCTCACATTGTGGAAAATTACTTTTGCGAGTGCTCAAGACCTTCAATGGGTTAAACTGGTCACAAATGATAGGGCCCAAGCAATTCTAGTGAACCATAGAGAAACGAACTGGGGGGGTGTGATATGCAGGTAAGTGTACCAAGGTCCCTAGGACTTCAAACGACGCTAAGCAAACAACCGAAGCAGGTAACTTAGCGCTCACCTGGAGAATCACATAGTTCGAGGAACACTACCCATAGGTAATGGCACTAATTATGAGCTTAATCTCAAAGATGTTATTAATTTGAGCACCGAAAACCGAAAGCAGACTAGGCTTGCAGAGGAAACTAGAGGTAGACTCACCAACAGATCTACAAATAAAATTTGATATTTCTCCAGCCGGTATAGAAACACTTAGGATGGAAATGCATAGGGAAGGGGAAAACCTCGATAGAACTCGTATATGAGCATTAAACTTAGTGTGATTTTGCTAATTTTAGTCTTTTAAGAATAAAATATTCTACTTTTGGGTGTGAGTATACAGGGAACAGCAGGCCATAGGCTCATGACATATCATTTTTTCTTGTCCTCAGTGTGACACCCCTACTACACACGCTTACCGCTAGCACTACATCAGCGCATTCCGGCTTTCATGAGTATATATGGTATAGCCTTGTTAGTATTGGGAAAATTATGAAAGAATTGATTCTAGCCCCCTTTTTTCGTATCATATCGATAAAAAAGATGCTCAGTTACTTAATCCCTATAATGCTAAGTTTGGCGATTCACAGCTTTTTGGGTGATCCTAACCATATACATACTTCGCCACCCGGCATGAGTGAGCATGGTTATGTCTAAGCCTACACCTGGACAGTTCTTCACACTGGATTGGAAATTGGATGGATTTGGAAGTATTACTCTTAGGAAAAAAAGCAGGCTTTCATGACCAGCGACTCTGACCATGTTTGGACCTCCTGGTGTTCAGAAGTCTTCGCTGTTGTCTGGCATCCACTATCTATCGCCCCCTGTATTCGCTATCTCCTTTGCTCTAGATCAAGTTATTCTATCCATATTACAATCCTTATACAATATAGCTTGGGTGGTGCGTACCAACTGATTAAACAAAGTTTGATCTTAGTTGACTCACTCCGAGTCCTACTACCGGTAATTAACTCATTTCAGGAAACCTGGAAGACAATACTTGGGTCCCAAGTATATTAGGGCATCGACAGCTACTAATATTAGGCCTGAGATAGGAGAGATGCCATTAACTGTGAGGGCGCTTCTCTGTACTTGTTAGTTCATGAATAGGATATGTAGGGGTTTTGTTCATAAATATCATAGTGCTTTCTTGTTTTTCTTTGGAAAATTAGGCATAATAGTAGATGGTTCTACGAGTACTATAGAGTGGGGAATGTCAAAAAGATGGAATAAGGTGGGGGGAACATCAAACTGAAGTTCCAAAATGTAAGGGGAAAGGTATAGTGGAGTGATATTATGTAATGGAACCAAGAACTGACATTTTTCTTAATTCCATTAAACTTAACCTTCTACTGTCAGTTTTATTCAGGAGGGAGCACCTTCTAAACAATGGGTGATAGCATCCATTCATTCCAAAAAAAAAAAAAAAAAAAACTGGCTACCTCCCGGATAAAGAATGACCCATCACACCTGTAAGACCCCTGATTACCCGTCTGCACTTTTCTTCCTTGCTGACAACAGCGACACCCTCCTACTCAAGTAGATTTCCACAGGTAATCCATGCATGCAGCAGATGTGTAACTGTCACACCTGCCGCATGTGCTCATCCTGTGTCAAGAAAATGGTAAATTTCGGTGTCCATGTGTTTAGAAAAACACTAGACAAATATCTATCCAAGAATCCCCAAATGTAGAGCTTTCCAGCTCATCTTTGTTGAGGACAGTGACTTGACGTATGAATTTTAAGCTTTCGCTAAAGATCTAAAGCAAAGGGAATCTGCTCCGTGTATGTACTGTACTGTAGACAAACGGTCTAATTGGGCCCGAAATACCTGTAAAAACCGTACTAGTACAACTGTTCTATCCTGAAACAAGGTATGCAATAAGTTAATATGTAACAAAAGCAGTTAATTAATGGAGTGTGCCTGTGCTTTAACAGAGATTCAATCCTAACAAAAGCACGGGATCGCGTGTACTTCTTACGGACATTCATCTAGGAGGATATCCTACCTAACAAGATCTACATCGACTCCAGGCGTTGAGAACGAAAGCTTGTTTTGGGGTGTTAGTGCTGTTATACTAACTTAGCTTCCGGGTTTCGCTGGTCCACACCCATCGCTTTGTCCATTGGGTCGTTGTGGATTTTGTGTCAGTTGCCTGCAGCTGACTTGAGGTCAGTAACAAGTCGGGATGTCCCGTCCCGTCCGGACCGCTAGGTTGTTGGCCGAAGGGGGGGGGAAGCCGAGCTGGAGGGGTGGGCAACTTACAATTACTCGAGAAGTGTTTGTGAGACATGTCTCATACTGTATATACTTGTACTTGTACCGTTCCCAAACGGAAATAACTGCATAATGGTTGTTACACAATATCAGGAGGCTACTTTTTTTATCTCACCCCGCTTTCTTCAGCCCCGCATAGAAAGCTGATAAACTCCCCCAATACCGCTACAAATTGTTGAACCATTTCTGCATTCAGCACTCTGCACAGAATATCATGGCCCAGACCACACATACATCATCGGTTCACATGGGCGACGGCAATGCGAACAGTGGCAACAAAACGAATAGTTTCAATAACACCGTGTGTAAGTTCGACGAAGATGCATAGATCATGCGTTGGCTCTCTCCACTAGAACCAACTAAGGGACATCAAGGCGTGCGCACCGAGCGATTTGACGGTGTGGGAGATTTGCTTTTGGAAGAAGGCCAGTTTTGGGAATGAGGGTGGAGCCGATAAGACTGTCTTGTTTTGCACCGGGAATCCGGGAGTGGGCAAGACATATCTGAGGTAAGTGGCGGGATCCTTTGAGAGAAGGGGATATTGCTGACGACTAGAAATACTAGTTTCCTGGTGATTGACAGCCTGTGCGATCAGGCAGGGAATGAGGATATCGCCGTTGCAGGCCTGTACTGCGACTACCTCTCCCACGAAGAGCAGACAGTCGCCGACGTGATGGGGGCTATTTTGAGCCAGCTTGTAGGTAGAGGGGACATCCCGAGTTATCTGCGCGCGGCGTTTCAGAAAGGAAAAAGGGAGTTTGGTGGGAGAGGGCCAAGACTCCCAGATCTGATGGAAATGTTAAGGACCGCTATTGCCCCACATCGCAAGTTTTCATCTGCGTTGATGCGTTGGACGAGCTCTTGCCAAAGCACCTGCCAGAGCTTCTTGGGTCGCTAAGAGATAATGTTTGGGAGTCCTACAGGACACGAATATTCCTTACAGGGAGGCCCCATGTCGGGCGTGATATTCAAAGATATTTCGCCAAGCCGGTTGTGATACCCATCAGTCCTAACATGGATGATATTAGAAGTTATCTGGAGGTGAGGTTAGACATGGATGCCGAGCCAGAGGCTATGAACAATAATTTACAGGCAGATATTGTTAAGATTATCCTAGAAAAGATATCAGATATGTGTGTAGGAGCATTTAGCATTTCCACTCTATCAATGGTGAGTACTTACTAACAATTGTGTGTAGATTCCTACTTGTTTCTCTAAATATCGATGCGATTCTGTGAGAGGCTAAAATTCGTTAGAGAAGAAAGAAACTTCAAGAGATGACCCAAGGGGGTGGACTAAACGACGCATACACGGCAACTCTAACCCGACCGAAGGCTCCAAAGGGAAATAAACCAATTCTCGGACTGAAGGCCCTGATGTGGGTGCTGTATTCGGAACGGCCATTACGGGTGGAGGAGCTCTGTCATGCTTTGGGAGTGGAGATGGGATCTGCAGATTTGGACCTTGAAAATGTTCCTGCGTTACGGACCCTGCTAGCTTCTTCTCTGGGCCTTGTTATAGTCGAAGTGTCTTCGTCTACCATTTAACTGGAGCACATTACTCTGCAAGAGCATCTCTCCAATGATCTAACACTATTTCATAGTCCCCACTCAGCAATTGTGGAAGTATGCTTGACATACCTCAATTTTAGATATGTGTGGGACCTTTCCCCAACTGTTTACCCGGTCCTATCAACAGAACCCCTTCTAGAATATGCTTTCTGTTACTGGGGGAATCATGCAAGAAGGGGGATGATGGAAAGTGCTAAGGTACTTGCACTGAGGCTTCTCGATGGATTTGATAAGCATATATCTGCTCACCTAATGTTATCGCACTATAATCGTGGTTGGTCCTGGGGCCCTTATTTCTACGGCGTGGGAGGATATAGGGGTTTTACAGGACTCCATGGAGTGGAATTTCTTAGGTTGTGGGGGGTGGTCCCCGCCGTATTAGAGATGAAGGAATGGGATGCGAATGCAACCGATTGCACGGGGAGTACGGGTATCACATGGGCAGCGGTCTGGGGATATGAGGAGGTCGTAAAGGTGCCGTTGGGGCGCGAGGATGCCAATCCCAATACGGCAGACACCAGTTATGATCGGACACAACTCTGATGGGCGGCTAGGAGCAGGGATGAGGTGGTAGTAGTGATGAGGGGGTAGTAATGATGCTTTTGGGTGAGGAGGTGTCAATCACATTACGGCGGGCGGCTCTGCCCGGCGGCTCTGATGGGGGACGAGGGGGTAGTAGAGATGCTTCTAGAGCGAGAGGATGTCAGTCCCAATACGGCGGACACCAAATATGGCCTGACGCCACTCTACTAGGCGGCTAAGAAGGGTTATGAGGGGGGTAGTAGAGATGCTTTTGGCGCGAGGAGATGTCAATACCAACACGGCGGACACCAGATAAATTATGGCCTAACATCACTATACTAGGCAGCTAAGAGTGGACACGGGGGGTAGTAAAGATGATTTTGGAGCGAGGATCCTGATCCTAATATGGAAGACGCCGAATATGGCCTGACACCACTCTGCTTGGCGGCTAAGAACGGGCATGAGGGGGGAGTAAAGATGCTTTTTGAGCGGAAAGATGTCTGCACCACCACTCCAGCTAACTGGAACCAAACATCGCTGTCGTGGGACCTCTATAGGACAAGATTGAGTTGTGAGGATCCTGTCGAACCGGGACCATGTCAACCCCAAACAGCAGATCATGCTAGTTAGGCATCCCCCCATCCTCCACTTGACATGGGGTCGGGTGTGGTGAAGGTACAATTTGGGGATGATAATTCTAATACCAGTCTCACAAACCTTATTGGCTAACCTGTACTTCCATCGGGAGTCCCTGATTAGGGGGAAGAAAGAGTGTTGGGCCAAGCAGTTCTGTTTCCAAGTCTGCAACCCTCCCCTATTGGCCCCTAAAGTTCTAGTACCCTCCAAGGAAAACTGACATTTATTCTAACAACACCGGACCAACCTTCTCCATTGCTGTCTACTCGGATTCACCGTTACCTCTTTCGTTTGTCCATCTCCTTTCTCGCTTGCATCCTTCCTCCTTCGTTCCCAGACGCATTCTTATTGAACTTCCATGAATAATTACCGAGTGAGAAATCGGCGCAGGCAAGACCTCCGTCTATTCTGATGTAAATAAGCTTCAATAATGGGCGTTTTTCCCAGTTTCAACTGGCCATTTGCCATTAATCTCCCCTGTCTTTCTTTCTTTTTCTCTCTCTTGACCTTTCCTCTGCCCGGAGTTCTAGTTAGACTTCGTTCATGATCATGCCCCTTGCCTTTCATTCCTATTATTTGCTAATACGTCTAGTGTTTTGGGAATAGTGGTGTACGGCCGGTCACGGGCGAATGGGTAGTAGTCGACACTAAGCTTGAAGGCGCCCGTCTTATATTCGCAAGCACCCGGTTTACCTGCTCCCAGTAATTCCCCTCAGTACAGCCGAGTGGTCGCCCTCGATTCATCTCACAGACCTTATCTATTTTACTCATGTCACTGCCGGGAGTTCTCCTTTATGCAGTAAGGTATCGGCAAAGTTCCTAAGGGTCACAGCCTTTGGACATCAAGGAATTTTTCGATATCACTTCGCTTTGAAGCCCATTAATCGTGCCATCGGGTGAGAAATTTTTCTTGGGAAACTTATTAACTTAAGTAGCTATTCCGGTGATTCACCGTAACAATCATGAATAATCACTCGGATAACAACTTGCATTTTCTTTTATGAATTACGACGTGAGGAAACCACAAATTTAGAAGACGATTCGTCGAATGATTCAAGGAAAGAAGTGAATAAAAGGAGTAATGCTAAGATAGGGAAGAAACTGTATCCTGTTTGAGGAGGCGAACAACAGCTACAAACCTAATTAAAGCATCTATCTGTAGGAATGAGCAAGGACTCTTCGGCGTACATATTCTAAAAATAGGTGTACACAGCACCACACAGCGGGGAGGTCCTGATTATGCAACAGGGGGTGGAACTATTAACCCGCGCTGTAGCGGGTCCACGATCTAATAATCTCTGTAATAGTTGCAACATGTGTTGGGCCCTAATACGTATGACGGGCTATTCTTCTCTTCTGAGAGTAACTTTTGCTCCTTCCCTTCAGTCATCATTCTTCTCCTCCGATCCCCGAATAAATATTGCATCTCCAACTTTCTAGCTGGGTAGAGTGAGGATAACGTAAGAATTGGAAAAGTTGGACCTCACGCTTGGACATTGGAGTTCCCTCCCGTGGTAAGGCCGATAGTATTTTCCTATGTAGTGGTGTTCGCCCCAGTGCAGGGCTTAAAGACAATCTTTCTTCTCAGTGTTGTTCACTCCTTAATCCAAAGGAGAGCTTTCGACAGCCTACCGCGAAGTCCAACAATTCTGGTCTTTGCTGCACTGGGGTCCCTGATAGCTGGGGGAATTTAGCCTGAGTGATCGGGAAGTATACCCTAAATTCTCACTGTCTATTTGGTGAAACCTTATTCCCTCTAGCTTGCACCATTCCCTTGTACCTATTTCCAACAAGTAAGCTCTCCCCTCCCAATCAAGAAGCCAGAACTCTCACCTTGTCAAGGCCGTCGGACCGACCACAGGGAGCTGAGAAATGGTGCAGCTAGTGGTCTAGTTGAACCCTAATTATCTTTGAAGTTCGAGTGTGATTTGAGCGTATTTCTTTTCCTGTCTAATTTCGTATGGTGTGGAGGGCACAATCCATACACTTCATACCGTGTGCACCGGATTTCCCAAATTGTGTCCCGGTGGCCGCCGCCACCGCTCGTGTTGGCATGTGGCCGCGGGGCAACAAAAATCCCTTTGATATTGTTTTTGGTCCAACATTATTGCACAGTGGAGCAGCTTCAATCAAAACCCATGAGTTGGTCATAACCATTGAGCCTCCCAGGTAATGTTAGAGATACACCAAAGTATCGATCATACTGATGATATCACGACCATGATGGGAAATAGGGGGTTTGGCTGGTGTGGTGGCTAGGACCTGGGGGGGAAGGAATAGAGCCCGAGGCAACAATGGTGGAAGAGGTACCAGTAATATGGGCACCATTAATCTCAGGTAATATCCCCCAACAGTGGTTAGGAATAACGAGGGTCCTAAAAGGAGGTAAAGTATGATTCTTTTGGGAAGTTCTTGGGGCCGCCGATTAGCACCTCCAACCACCTAGGCATGGGATAGGAAAAGCTCATGCTCCATGAGCTGAGAATTCCATAAAATTTATAGGAATACTGACTGACTGAGCCCTCTGAGAAGTATGTTTTCGAGTCCATGATATTCAGGGTTTGGGTGAAAGCGTCTTTTGCCCGCGCACAAACGTTTTAATGAACGCTGTGCCATGAAGATACGGTTGCTTTCTCTTAAGGCCCGAGCATAAATACCGATAGGGCACCCTGTGCAGATCACATTTTGCTGGATTAATCACATTATCACCAATGACGCCTCTGGGTGAGGCTAATGCTCACATTATTCAAGTTTCCCCCCGATGCTATCATCAGCGAAACCAAAGAACAATGAAACTTGACGTAAGATTGTAGAAGTTAATATTAACTCAAGCTCGCTATCCGGCCCTGCTACCTCTTGGCCGGGTAGGGGCCTCTACCCGATTGGTGCATCTGTAGTCCATGGTTGCTGGATTCCATGCGCCTAGTGTGATAGCAGGATTCATCGAAGACAGCTGGAATGGTCACCATGATCGCGTTTGAGAAATGGGTGTTGGCGTGCTGCCAGCTTTTACCTTTTCGGCAATCCGACCTACAGGTATTAGAGAGTTTGCGCAAAGGGACCTAGGTAGCAGTAAAATCAATTAACATGTGTTACACTAAAGCTCTCAGACACCTAGGTGGGTGGGGGCACCTGGCCACGGTCCAAAATAGTGGATTGCAGACCTAGAGTTCTTCCCGGTATGTTTAGTGAGAGCGCATCAGAAGAAATATAGTAAATCAACCACTTTTATAGCTGTGACAACAACAACAACAATCGAAGAGTTTCCAATTACCACTAGAATGAGCAACCGTTCACCACAGAATAGTGATGAAGACAATTCAGTACAGAATACTGAACCCTCAACTGTACACATTTCACAGTTGGAAATTTCCTTCTCACAATATCATGCCAGTGCTCAGAGAGTGGAAGAGTTGGCAAGACAAAGGCAAAGTGTTATGGCTGGGCAGGGGTTAAATGCCCCTGGACGAGTTGGAAAGTGGATAGGCTGGATGGATCACGACCTGGTTCGTCAGGTATTAGCAACAGATCCAATAAGCTGCAGTCGTGGAAGGACAGTTACGAAGTAGGTGGAAGTATTAGCCATCCTTCAGAGAATAGAACCTCAGCCTATTCTTTGTAGTGCAAAATCGTGTCAATAACAAGTCAAAAAGCTTGATCAGATGTATAAGGTTAGTTAACCTATGCAATAGATAACAGGATATAAGATGTAAAGACAATTCAACTTACAAGTAATAGAAATCTGAACTTGCTTCTCTTTGAAAGAGTGGCACCAACGAAGAATTCAGTGAATTTGAACTGAATATGGTATAACTTGTTACCCAATAGGATTAAAGCAGTATTGATCCTACTACACGCTGGGTAGTACAAGAAAGAGCAACATAATTGGAGCTTGATGGGAGAAGAGTTAGAGAGGATTCAATGAGAGGATTGATTCAAAAGAGGGAGGAGGAGTGAGATAGTATTTAGAGCAGCATGTTAGGAATACTGGGATCTGATATCTAAGAACTATCCTTGGTAGGGTAACCCTACCCAGAATCAGAATCTCTGGTCTCCAACACCCCCCTCCGGCTCTCTTATGGGTCCTGTACATTATCATACATATCAACCTCAGTTGTGTCCTGTAACCATAATACCACAGAATTAAAGGTGTAAGAATAATATCATATATGTTGCTGCCATCAATCTGACCAGATCCTGTTCACAGGATATATGGGAAGGGACCTTTGAATAGGTCTAGGAAGTAGAACAGAATGAATCTGTTAACTACTCAGAGAGTTACTAGGCTTCAAAGATGTGGCATCTTTAGTATTGACTTTAAGTAACAGGACGTGTTCGCACTAAGAGATGGTATTGAATAGTAAAGGATCTCAGTGAGAGACCAATACATTTACACCCACTCTATAATAACGAGAAGAGTTTAGAACTCCGAGAAATACTACGATGGAAGCCAATGGACTTCACGGAGTGTTAAAACTGGGACCAGGAACGTGCTGTAGTTGTGGAAATAATTCCCAATATGAGAATGGTGATTGAAATCCTGTTACTAAAAGCAACAAAGAGTTGCTGACCGAGAGATTATCTGTCAATCTGGCTGAATAGCTTCATGCGAATTAGTAGGAAGTCCTCTAGAAGATATCTATTAGTTAGATATGGAGGTATGGAGGTTTGAAGTCTGGTGACCTAAGAAGGTTGCAATTATGACTACCTTCACAGATACAACCCACAGATGAAACTGATCATTTAATCAATGAGGGAGACAATTGGGGCCAACTCAGTTCTAGTTAAGAACTAGGCCATAAGTCTAAAGACTCTGATAATTGGATAATTACTATTGGGAACAGCTTGGTTCCTAATTAGTTATATCGTAATTACTGAAGAGGGTGTGGTGATTTTCAGGGTCTGTAGGTGTTCGTACCTTTGGAGAATACCTGATGTTGTGAGTTATAATTGGAGAGGTACATAGTTGTATAATAGATAGATGCAGTCTGTGAACACTCAGATGCAGAATATAAATATTGAAGTTTCTCCCAAGCTTTTAGACATCATCAAGTAAGTGGAGAAGAGACCTTAACAATATAATATTGTTTTTATGTTACTATTCTATTTTACCTACTTTACTTCGCTCTTAGTAGTTATAAACGAAATAAGTATAATCTGAGCCTTTCTAGACAATCTCCATCTACAGAAATAAATCTTGGTAGGCTTAGACAATTCAGAAGTCTATCAGGTTGTTTCTGCCTAACACAGCAGCACTAGCACTACCCATATACGAGCTACAAAAAAATCTAAGCAGGCATTAGTGAAAAATGTGAATAAGGTATGAGAGGAAATAACTAAGTATATGAAGAACAATAAGGAGAAATTAAAAAAGTTGGAAAAAAGAAATATGACAAAAAGCAAGATCTCCTAGCAGGAATTCTTTGCTTAGCATATGAGATTCGGGAGCAAAGTAAATGCTAGTCTCATGATGCCTTTTCAGAAAGAGAAGTAAGAAAGGTAGAACTTGTAATGATACTGGAAGCACTGTGGAAGGATCGAGAAATTTGATTCAATATTGAATTTATCAATACAAAAATCTATAAATTATCATTTCCAGATACTCCTTTCTTGTTCTTTGCTTGTATATCTGGTTGCTTTTCAACTCAGAGAGCTTCCAGTAATCCTATCTCCCTACTCAAAAGCTCATACCAAGTATTCAATATATTAAACAACACATAAGATAACACCTGTAACAACTTCATTTAAAGGTCTTACCTCCTATTATATAAAAATACCAATTGTCCTCAATTATATTTCAAATCTTATCCTCAGCCATTACACACTTCGGACCAAATCTCCCCACTCCCAGCTGAAGTGGAATAATGAGTGGCAGTGGAATTGAGCATAAGGGAGAACATAGCATGCACTGGAAGTATGTAGAAGTAGATCAGGATGATCCAAAGCAGGATAAATGTGTTAGATAGAGACAACCTGATAGACTTCAGAGTTGTTTAAACTAACTAAGATTCATTTTTGTAGACAGAGATTGTCTAGAAAGTCTCGGACTTCACTCATTTTATTTATGACTACTAAGAGCGAAGTAAAGTAGGTAAAGTAGAATAGAATTGTGAAGACAATATTACATCATTAACGTCTCTTCTCCATTGCTTGATGATGTTAAAGATTTAAAAGATACTTCGATATTTATATTCAACGTTTGAGTATTAATGGAATATATCTATCTGTTATACAACTATGTACCTTTCTGATTATAACTTGCAATGCCGGGTATTCTTCAATGATGCGAAAACTTGGAGACACTGAAAATCACAACACCCTCTTCAATAATTACAATAAAGCTAACTAGAAACCATGCTATTCCCAATAGTAATTGTTCAATCATCTGAGTTTTTACACTTATAGCCTAGTTCTCAAGTCAAACTGGGTTGCTCCCAATTGTCTTTGTCTTTGATGAAATGATCAGTTTCATCTGCAAGTTGTATCTGTGAAGATGGTCATAATTGCAACCTTCCTAGGTCACCTGACTTCAAACCTTCATAACTCCAGACTCAAGAAATAGATATCTTCTGGAGAACTTCCTACTAATTCACAGGAAGCTATTCCGCCAGATTGACAGATAATCCCTGGATTGGTAATCTTTGGTTACTCTGAATAACATGGTTTCAATCGCTATCCTAGTATTGGGAATTATTCCCACAACCTCAACGCATTCCTGACATAGTGGTAATACTCCATGAAGTCTACTGGCTTCTGTGGTTGTGTTCCTTGGAGTTCTAGACTCTTCTGGTTATTATTGGGTAGGTATGAATGTATTGGTTTCTCATTGAGATCCTTTACCATCCAATACCATATCTTAGTGCGAAAACATCCCATTACTTGCTGTCTATGCTAAAGACATCACATATTTGAAGCCTAGTAACTCTCTGAGTAGTTGACGGATTTACTTCATTATTCTTCCTAAACCTAGCTGAAAACCCCCTCCTATATATCCTGTAAACAGGATCCAGTTGGACAGATAGCAGCGATGTATATGGTGTTATTCTTCACCTTCAATTCTGTGGCACAATAGTCACAGGACGCAACTGGGATCAATATGTATGATGATGTGCTGGCCCTGTAAGAGGGCTGGAGGGGGGTGTTGGAGACCAGGTATTCCGATTCTGAGTGGGGTTACCCTACTTAGTGTGGTTCCTAGGTATCGAATTCTGGTATTCCTAACAAAAAGGTAGTTTGTTTTCCCAAGAATATTTCTCCAATTAGAATATTCAAATTCAATTTTTGCATCTTTGTCCAACTATTCAATTTGAGCCAATAGTGTCCAAATTGCTGCTGTAAGCCTGGTTGTCATTGAAAATAGAGACTGTGGTAGACTACAGAGAGACTGCAGAAGACCATAGAAGACTTTTACTTAATCTTGCATCAAACAGTTCTTACAGTTGACAGCAGGGCTATAGTACTTGACACTGGATCATAGAACATGTATTGATGAAGACCAGATATCATGACTTTATACAATTTACTATTGTCCTCCTTTACAATGAATGAACTACTACTTTGAAAATACTTGAGTTATTTTATATAGAGACTCAGATTTCATATAGTAAAATTATAAGAAACATATTAGTTATGAAAATACTCCGATAATAATGGTGGCTCCAAAAGCTGATCTTCAACTAACTCAGCTTATTCAATATCCTCTCTTTCAATATCAAAATCTGTAGAGATTTATAGCCTATGTATACAAACATAAGCATTATTGGGAAAAGCAGCAACATGAATTTGTATCCCAACAGGTTGGAGTAAATCCTTTTGATTTTTTACATAATCTAGAAAGCTGAATGTATTAACTATTTCTTTAAAAGCCCATTCAACCACAATTTGAAGTTACGATATAGAATGATTCCATTACTATTGGTTTTTAGTAAGCTGTGTACGTTAATATAGTGATAGGATAAAACGGGTAATGCTGTCTGCAGGATCACAGTACACTTGCAATGGAGTTCTGTTAGAGGTATAAGTATGTTGCTGAAGGATATGGGATAGGTTTAACTCCCACTAAAGAAAGGCGTCATTTCGTCATCCATCTATGGGACTAAACAAATAACTAATTCGGCCATCAGGAGTTACAATTGAATGGTACTTGATACGATACTTATATTTCCAGCAATTATAGCATGTGCGCTGATACCGTGTAGGTTGTGCAATACCACGAATCATAATGTCGATGAAGCCCTATACTGTACCTATTGGTGCACCTTTTTGCTGAACTATTCATGCATACTAGATAAGCCGTGTTCAGGTAAGTCGAACTTCATCCCAGATAAGTAAATGATGCCACTGGATATGGATCAGCATTTAGGTCACTGAGCTGATCCATGAAATTCATTCTACAGGCCATCCGAACTTGAGTTCTAAGTCACATAATCAATTTGGATATGCTAAATGTGCTAATAGCATACCAAAGGGAGTATAGTGATCTTCTGTAATACGATTATCTGCCTGGATAATATCTGGAAGTCGCAGAACCTCAACTAACTTGTCTACCTCACTTTCCGTAAACCTTTTGTTCCTTAAGTATATATCTATTTATACTATCTGTTTCCTTTTACTCTTCTTTTCCATTTCTCTCTAATATGGGTTAATCATAGTAGGCATACCGAAATTGGTTTCTCCATTCTTCTTCCTCCAGAGTATCTAAATTCATCCTTCCTCCATCCCACAATGCTCCTCTCTTATGCATATTGTCCCATAAGAGTGAGACTCGAAGCTGGTGGAGTGCTGCTAGCCTTTGTGCATTTTTGCGATAAATAAAATGATGGGCAAGGGTCATGATCAAGGATGTTTTCTTCAAGGTCTGCTGTGGGTGCTGGGGTCATTTTGTGTTTTCAAATTTCTCACTACAAACTATTATAACCCAGCTGCCAAGTCACCTAGATCTTGTGTGCAAACTCTTTTGACCACCTAGGTTCTTTTTCCCTTAACTGACACCTAGGTCCGCTGGCGCAAACTCTCTATTGTAGCGAATAGAGTACCGGTACTATTGTTGCCCCCGGTGTCCAGGTACTTGGGAGCTCTTTGTGTGGTGTGCGCCTTTCCCACCTGTATTTCCCTAAGATGTCCAATTGTTAAGGGTTATACCGGTAGAAGCGGAAGCTTCCCGCTAAAGCCTCAGCCTTACGGTGCTTGCAGTGCACCAGTTTTCGTTGTGTGCTTGCGCAGTACTAGTACTGCCCGAGCACCGGTAATGTACCTTACTCAAATAAATACTTGTGTCATAAGTTGGACTCCATGACATGATACAAGTATACTGCAATTCCCAAAGGCTCGGTTAGCTCAAGAATCGATCTGAAACATTGCTAGGATTTGCAATACCCTCAGCCAATCATGATACTTCCAGGCCGATCGCGAAGATTTTTTTTTTTGGGGGTGGGGCTGAGAAAGATCAACCCGGGTTGGACAAAGAAAAGCAACCGCTGTTAACGTAATGTACTTGTACTGTACTGTACCGACTTCGCTTCTTTCCTAGACCAACCGGTCAACCTTCTCAAAGATACCATACGGTTCAGGAACGTGTGGCCGGCTTGCCCGAGAAGCCACAAGTCCTTATTTGCACAAAAGATCCCCCTACCAGCTACTTGTATGCTGCACCAAGCTGCTCGGCCTATCATAATATTATTGTTGTGGTTTTTATACAACCCCGAAGCGGACGGGAAAAAAAAAAGGTTGAGTTCATCCCATGCCAGGGAGGACTTTTGCAGGATTTAAGACGGACGTGGCTCCACGACCAAGGAGAAAGCTGAGAGTGACCACTTGGGCTCGAGTACCTTACCGATACTCGAGTACGGTAGCGGGGTCTCTCGCTTCGCGCTTTGAGTGGCTGGACTTGGTTGAGAGGTGCCGGTAGGAAGTACTTGTGCTGATTAGGAAGGATCCATAATACCGCCCCCCAGAAAAGCAAAAACAAAACCTGGTTCTAGGACATTAAGATGTTGGCAGCCTTTTTTCCAAGCGATTGGTGTGGTATTCCCCACACTTGGGAACTTGTCGTATAAAGACTCGCTCTCCCCGGGTGATAGGTAGGGTGTCGGAATATCAATACTTACAGAATACATAAGCGCATTCGTCACGTCAAAGTCCTCCATCTCTTTCATCCAACGGACAGTGCACAGCCCAGTCATGGTATATTGTCTCTCCTCTCCTATCGATGATTGCTTTCACTAATAACCCAGGATAGTCCTCACAAAACCTAACCTTGACCCAACGTCTATCCCGATTATTTACTCCTTATATGTCAAAACCCGCTTCTTCCTCAGGAGCACCGATAGAAAAACCATACTCACATATTCCCTCGAACGCTGCAGCATCCCTCCTAGCCTCTACTACACCTGTTACACTTGAGGAAAGGCATCGCCAAAAACTTGCCACTGCTCACTCGGCCGCACCAGTCAAAACCCTGTCCGAAAAGTCTGAAGAGATGAGGCGTTTTGGACGCTCCAGGTCAGGTGCGATAACAATTGGCTTTACCACATCCGCTTAATTGATAGCGAGGCGGGCAAACACAAACCTTCCTTATTCGTTACATCGTTGGTCAATTTTGTATATGGGTGTGGGAGTTCCTGGAGCTGGGGGATGGTGTGGATTCGGCAGGCGTTTAATCCGATTTTCCTTCCTTCTATTTCTCTTCCTTCTATTTCTTCGTATACAAATCAATGCAAATGGATCAATCAAACAAACGTTATCTTTAACAAAAGGGTACCAGGGGCCCCCATTGGGTTCCGTATTCGTAGGTAAAAGTACAGTAAGATCTCATATAATCCATTACTTTACCCGCAACCGCGGCTAATCACCGTACTCCAAGACAAAAAAACCCCTGAGAAGGATTAGTGTTTCCCCACGCATGAGTATGCCAATTGTGTTGGCCCTTATCAACTGGTATTCGCAACCCGGGTATCGCACTGTAACCCAGCAAGCCTATTGTCCGGGGACAAAATTAACTAGCTCTCAACGGCAATGGCAACGCTCCCCTCCTCATCACCCCGCTCCCTCAACACTTCCTAAAGAAATTGCTCTACACCAACCAAAACCAAACCAATTTACTTAATTTTTTTTTTCAATAAACTATGCCTCCTATTCTTCGCAGTCATGCCAAACAGCCTATTCCCTCCAAGCACCTTTCTGAGTTTACAAGGGGACGAATTCTTGGGTTATGCGAGCCTCAGATGACAAATCACCAAATTTCCCACTACCTTGACATTCCTCTCAGTACTGTTAAAAGCACATTTGCAAAGAGAGATCAAGAGGGCAAGGAGAATGAAGGTAGAGGAAGACATCCTAAAACTACCAAGTTGCAGGATGATGCTATGGTAGAGGAAGCTCTCAAAAATCGCCATACCAGCTACTCTGAGATTGCTGAGAGAGTGGCTCCCAATATTTCTGCTAAGACTGTAAAGAGAAGACTTGCATAAAAGCTTCTTAAAAAGTGGATGGCACAAGAGAGGGTTTATTTGGATGAGGATCTAGCTCAAAAGAGATTGGAATGGGCATTAGCCTATAGGAATTGGACAAGGCAGATGTGGAGAAGGAAGACAATGTGGGGAGATGAGATAACTGTGGAGAGGGGAGGAGGAAAGAGAAGAAAATGGGTATTTAGATGTCCAAAAGAAAAGTGGAATGAGGATTGTGTTGAACCTACTGCTAGGAAAGGAGAGAGAAAGATTAGTCAGATAATGACTGGTTGTTTCTATGGTCAAACTCATGGTCTTTTTTTACCTGTTTTTCCTGATCCTACTTCTGCTGGAGGTGGAGTGACTGGAAAGTCAATTATTGATGTTTATGATCAATATGACTTTCCAGGGATATGAGAGGATATCAAGGAGCATGTTGGAGAGGAAGAGGTATTTTTGATCATTGACAATGCTAAGACTCACTTGCCTTTCAGGAGATGGCTCAGGAGAAATGGAATTTCTCTGATGGAAATTCCTCCCTATTCACCAGACCTTAATCCAATTGAAAATGTTTGGTCTCTGGTGAAAGACAAGCTTCATAAGCACTATCCTGAGCTGTTTCTCCTGAAGGGCCCTGTCAATGAGATCAAAAAAATTATAGAGGAGGCTATCACTCATTGTTGGGAAATTCTGGACCCAAAGGTTTTTGATACTTTGGCAAGATCAATGGTGGATAGGGTAGAAGCAATTATTAAGGCTGATGGATGGTATACTAAATATTAATTTCTACTATGTATTTATATTTTTTAATTTTCTTTTGGGTTTTCATGATAGTGGGTTGGTGGGGGAGTGTGGTTGTCATCACCGAAGATTTTCCGGCCGTTGACAGCTAGTTAATTTTGTCCCCGGACAATATCATTGGTGGACCGGAGGTTGAGCTAACCCCTGCTACGGAAACAGTAGACTACCGGTATACAAGATCTTAGGGTACTTGGCCCATTGTAAGTGTCATGCAATTGTACTCCCATGTTAAAGTGGGGGGGGTTTTTTCGAGGTCCCAAAAATAGGGTCCCGTTTCCCTTTTTTTGATTTCATATAGTGTCATGCAGTGCCGGCACGGCGGTGCGCATCCAATATAACCTACTATCCCTATATCCGATGCGGAGTGCGCAGGGGGTTATTATATCGATGACGGCGTTGGCGTGTATCGACACAGTGTGCAGGCGAGAGAGAGGGGGGGGGGGTTCAGTATGTTCTCTGTTCTTGGGTTCGGTTTCTTTGGATATATGTCTTGTCGTTTTGTGTGTTACGGCGCAGGTATGGTATTATACTTTGCTGAATTTTGAAAATTGAAAGGGGAAAAAATGTATCATGAAATTCTATGGGTATCAATCTGTTTGGTTATTCATTTCATTTATTGGTCCATTAAATTTTGAAATGAAATTCTCTCTCAAGAAAAGTTGTGTATGATACCGTGGGATATCATATTATAGGGGTCCATCGTGTGGCCGTCTAGTTCCATCATTCATTACCTCTACCAAACTCCCGCGAGTTAATCGCCATCACCCTCTACGACTACGTCCACCCCAGGAGCCCGAGATCAAAAAAATCAAATATCAAAACTTTTTTTTTCCTTCACCAATCTCACCCTGCTACATGGATTCCGAGCCCAGCCACCCGAACGCAAACCATTCCAAGGACTCCACCACCACCACCACCACAGCAATGATGTTCTACCCGCACGCCCCGCCGCCACCGGAGCCTGGGGAGCCCACACCCCCTTCGCCGCAAAACCCACGCGACACACCCTCCCCCTTCACACCTCGCGTCACTTCCCCAACCCTAAAATATAGCGCCCACTCAGACCCCGAACCCGACGACTTGGAATTAGTATACCCCCCACCCCGCCTTATGATATCATACCAACTAATCATCGCCAACCGTAATCGCAGTGCACCCACCACTCAAACGCCTCGCCCGCCTATTGCTTCGACTGCGAACTCGTACACTGCCCTGGCGAGTGCGAGGGTGTGTTTGGGCTGAGTAAGCGCTCGGGATTGTGGTTTTGGTTCGTGATGAAGTGGATACGACGCATGGTCGGTGTCAAGAGCGGGAGGGTCTCAGGCGAGGATTCTGCCTTCGTGCAGGTTGTGGGTGCGAGGGAGGCTGGGTACCGCTGGGTTGGGGGCGGAGAGGTAGCTTGGGGTGCTGTGAGAAGGAGGTGAGAGGGGGGGAAGCGGAGGGTATATCTGATATCACAGGTGTTCTTTTTTCTTTTTTTTCTTCTTTTCATTTTACAGGGGAAGGTGCGATTGAGTTGTTTTCGTTGGAGATACGTTGAAGGCGTGAAGACGGATAGATATGCATTGGAAGCCCTTCTCTCCCGGGTCTTGTGAGCATCGCAACTTCACATATTCGTATGCATTCCTTTACTTTATGTATAATACATTATTCTCAGCAAGCTCTCTACTTTATTACCTGTATACGGCCCAAGCGTCATTGCTCACAGGAATCCTATGGACATTGGTCACATGCAGGAACAGATATCAAACTCGACAAGTTAGTCCCAATTGACGATAATTTACCCATGATATCACTTGACCGACACCCTACGAGTAGATGCGCGCACTCTTCCCCTCAGTTACCTCATCGCTACATCCCACACAATTTTAAATTACCACGGGTGTATCATAGTAAACCAAATTGCTATCTCCCATACCCCCAGTGCCACCTCACACAAACGCGGTAGAAGATCAACGCTCGTGATCCCTGCTGCAGTAATAACTCTTGGCACTCCATCCCCCCACTCCGATGATAAACTTGACCCCACCTCAAGATTTATTGAAGCCTCCACCTCACAATCGTGGGCCAATATCCACAAAACAAATACCCAAGTAGAGAAATACACAGATGGGTATGGGAGAAGGGGGCATGATTTAGTGTAACCCACCATACACAGATCTTAAAAACCACCGCATCCTCGTCCAGTACTAGTACTGTACCCCACCATGCGGAACAAGTCTGAACAACTCACACTTCTCAAACCAAACAAAAGATCAGAACAAAGAATAAACAATGGCGATGTCGAGAAGAGACAAAAGCCAATTGTAACAAAATTATTAACTCTTTCCCGTGATTGCTTTCCGCTTTCCTTGCGCGGAAGGTATCTCCCAAAAAGAAAAAAGAAAAAAGAAGGAAAAAAGAAGGAAAAAGCGCCTCCCATACGCCGAACCCCCCGCCAAAAATTACCATAGGCTATATATAGTAGCGGATAGTGTGCCGGGAGAGGCAAGATAGCGGGAATTTCGGATGCACCATCATTCTTATCAGGTAAAGTATAATTGATAATAATCTCTTCGGAAGGATAGAGGAAGAGGTAATGGTGGTGCGGTACTCGCAATCATAGTGCTCGGCAGACCATAGGGTAGTCTAAGTATCCTTCCCCTCCGTATCAACGATGAACCAGTCTTTATTCCGATCTTCATCCCCGCTTTCATCACTATCCTCATCACAATCTTCACCATCGCCTTCGTTGCCATCTTCGTCAACGGTTTCATCGAGCGGATCACCGGAGGAATGATCTCTAGTATTTTCTTCTGTCCGGTGAACGTGTAGCACGGCCTTCTGTTTTTCGACTTTGTTAGCATGATTGTCTGAGTACTCAGATGCTCCCATAAAATCGGAAAACATAACCCCTGTCTCAGTGAATAGTTGCACGGGATCAGCAGAGAAAGTTTTCGGACTTTGCAGACGCATCCGAGTAATGTGTGTGAGGGTAAGGGAAGGGAAGGAAGGGAGTACCCTAACGACACAAGCCGGCAGATTACGAGCCATAAGCTCCAACTGGGGAGCGATTTTCTTCTCTCTAACGTTCGCCCCGTCATTTTTGCAATTACACTGTTGTAATTGACATGTGGTGTTGAAATTTCTCTGAATTTTTCTTTTATCAGTACCTTAACATTTGCCTTCTGGCAGATGGGGAAGACGCACCAGGGCGGAGAGCCCGTGAGCGCTCTTTACAACCTCAGGTATGCGTTTGATACTGCGGGGTGGTTTGTTACTGGTCACGGTGGAGCCCAAGGTTTTGGTTTCCGCTGCAGTAGCAGCAGCTTCGGGAGGGTCTCTGCAGGCGACCGCTACTGGAAGATCAATTTTGGAAGGTGGAGAAACTCTGCGGAATCCTCCCCGGCCGCCACGGCCATCTTCGTCATTGTCCTCGCCACTGGCATCGTATTCATCGGATTCGGGGTACGGGGCAGTTAGTTCTGCCTCTCCAGTTCTCGCAGTGGAGTAAGTGGGGTAAGTGCCGTTATAGGAGAGTTCTTCTGCGTGTGAACCTTGATAGGTAGATCGATTAGTTAAGTATTGATGGAGCAGCAGCGGGTGTTCCATATCAAGCACAGTATCGGCTTGGTTATATGTCTCCTCGTCGTCATTGAGCTGTGGCTGTTCCAAGGTAAAAGCAGAAGTGGATGGTGGAGTTGTGGAGCCCAAGTGGCTGCCATCGTCGCTATCATTGTCACCATCATACTCGGTCAATTCAGTTCCAGAGGAGTAGCCTGTCTGTCCTAAGGATGATGTCAGCCCCAAATCGCTGTCCCCGTCACTGCTGTCATCATCGTCCTCCCCTTCCGGGTCTTTTCCGATATCTGACGGGTGGGCAGAAGAGAGAATTAGAGGTGCTGGCCCGGGCTGAGAATCATCGTATTGGAAGTTTTCGGGAAAATCGGGCCCCCGCTCAGACTCCTCTCTGGCCCCCACCTCTTCCGTGGAGAGCTCAAGAGTAGAGACGGAGCCTGGTGCTAGTCTGATGGGGCCGTAACCGCATTTCGGACAAGCAGAGGTTGCTTCCAACCCCAAAGCGAGATTGACGGGGCTCTCGGAGGCCTCCTGCCTCTCCTGTTCCGGCGCAACAGGAGCAGGTATGGAGTTACTCCCCTCGCTTGAGGAGTCAAATGCTGGTTCACAGAGGGTGATCTTTCTAATAGGGGGCGGGGACAACCCTTCCACTCGGTGGTGTTCATGGTACCCGATATGCTCACGTCGAGCCCAAGAACGGAACCCATCATCCGAAGGAACAACACGGTCATCGTCTTCATCGATGCCATTAAGGGATAAGCAGGAACTGATCATCCCCCAGATGCCCCACGGGCAGATGCGCAGATTTCGGTTGTCCGGTTGGCCCGAAGACATTGATATTGATGATTTTTCGGTCAGGGAAGAGTCAGGATAGGGTCGGAAATGTGGGAGCGAGAGTGAGTGGGGAGGCATGAGAGAGAAGGCAAGGAGAAATGGTACGGTAGAGGGGTTTATATGGGAAGTGGTGAGAGTTGGAGGGGGAAGTTTGTTGAGGAAGGCAATATTGAAGCGAGTCACACTTGTGTTGGGGAAATGATTTAGAGTCAGTCCGTAGCGGGTTAGCGATGATGAGGAAATACCAATTCGGTGAGATAACTAACCAAAAAAAAAAGGGCGTTTTTCCCGGTATGATACTCCCCCAGTTTTCAAAGAAATTGGCAGTTAACCGCTGATATAAACTTGAGTTGAAAGGGCGATCCAGACAGATAAAACACTTTGAAACCACCAATCAGAGTATCCGGAAATCTGCCGACAGTTTCTCGGTAATTCGACGTTCCTCGTAATTCACTCCACGAATCGAGAAGCATTTAGACTGCCCCCAACTCTAGCCAACACACAACATAACTATACCTGAAGCACCTGGCCAGATCGCCTTGACTCACACAGAGTTCTCTCGGCCGTAGCCCTCCGTAGAAACTATTGGATGTCTTTTGTTCTTTGGGTTTCCCCCTAATCAGATGAAACGAGTGAGATTTTATGCTGGCTTCTTGAATTCTCGAAATGGACAGTCATCACTTCCATCTTGAATTGGTGGCGTGTATGATAAATACAGTGCGAAAACGGGCACTTTCTCTGACATCTAGACCCCTATAAGTGCTTCTTACACACAAATTTATTTTAAATTTTTCTTGATTACCAGTTCGACCATATTAACATCTGCAAAATCAAAATCGAGCAAGGAACCAAGCCCCAAGCGCCCTAATGCCTCCACAAACCCCCATCCCGGCCATCACCCTCAACTCCACCACCTACCTCCTCCTTCCCGCCCCACCAGCACCCATAACCCCGGAGTACCTGGCCGAAATCCTAACGCAAACAAACCACTCCCTCTCCACCATGCACAAGACACTAACTGGCCTGACAACGCTCCTCAACGCCGCTCACCATCAGCACACCTCAACCCTCCACAACGCCCAGTCCTACCACTCATACCTAACAACCCAGGCCTTAGCCCTACGTCGCCACGCTGAAGAGCTCATAGCGCTGGATGTTGAAGCATACTTTTGGGGATGGGTGGATTTGAGGAACCGCTTGCACGCTGTTTCCGACGGGCCCGGAGCAGAATGTGCGGAGTTGGTGGAGAGGATCGAGGACGTGTATTGGAAGTGGGCTGATGGGGTTTGGGAGTGGATTAGGAGGGGGTGGGAGGACTTCGATAGGGCTGAGGACGTGGTTAAGGGGGTCTTGGAGTGCGCTGGGAGGAGGGGGTGGTGGTTTGGGCTCAAGGATGGGGAGGAGGGGGCCGTCTATTATTTTCTGGAGGAGGGGTGGGTAAGAGAGGAGAAGGTTATGAGGTACTGAGTAGATGAGGTCTTGCAGGAGGGGGAGGAGTTTGTCTACCATAAGATAGATGGATACGAGTAAGTACCCGTGTGCGAACCACACGGGCCAATGACTTACCATAGCTCAAATACTTACAATTTGTTTATATATACAATTATGATATATTTTACAAAAATCAATCTGATATATCAAGAAATAGTATACAAATAATTACTCAAAACCTTCAGAGAATACAACATTTTTACACATCCCTTCTGTACCAGAAATTGATGCCAGTAGTAGTACCTTAACCTGACTCCCACTGGTTACCCATGACATAATAACATATAATTGCCCATGACTGAAAAACTCCTCCCTTACATTAATTCCAACATGTTTTGATGATTGACCTTGAGCCTAATTCATTATCATTGAATAGGCAAGACAAATAAGAAACTGTAGTCGAATAAAGTTTAATGAGATGTCCTTTGAGGCATGTGATGAAATCTTGATTCATGGAATCATAATCCTGGTACCTTGCTTCTTGCCAATCAATATGACCACTATTAATTAACTTAAGTTAGCAATATTTAATAGAAATAAGTAGTGTAGAATTACTAAATGTCATACCTTCAATCACATGATTCAAAATACGTGTAATCTTTAATTCATGAGGTGGTACACCTGATGGCTGAAGCATATTAAGATATTCAGTTTAATATAAAGTTTGGTCTTCATTAGCAACTGAAATCTTCACTTTCATAAGTTCAAATATACTCATCAAGTGTCAGGTGGTGAAGGAGAGTGTATTTTATATATCAACATCGATTTTTCTTTGCAGGCAGGAATTA
>NW_003298817.1:183881-185805 GCF_000151645.1 Tuber melanosporum | reverse complement strand
GTAACCGGTACAAGTACTTGGTTATTGGTTTTGTTTTATGTTTTGTTTTAAGTATCGCTTTGATACTTGGTCTTGTTTTATGTTATGTTTTAAGTATCATTTGATACTTAATTTGTTTTACTAAAGGGTATCGTTTGATACCTTTGAATAGTTACGTTCATTCTAGATATGAACAGATTTGTATATTTAAAGAGCACCTGATTCCACGATAGAAACAGTAGACTTCAACAGACAGTATTTCAATATACTTAGCTGAACAGTTACTTTATAGTTTTCTCAGTAAACCCTAAAAGCCTCCTTTAGTTCTTAGCTCGCGCCTCCTCTCTGGTAGAGTATGTAACGTGTTCGCAAGGTGCTAATCACATTATCAGTAATAGATACGATAGTTGGCAGGTGGCCTGCTCTTCCAAAAAGGAGGCAAGAGCTGAGAACTAAAGAAGGCTTCGAGGGTGTACTGAGGAACAATGAAGTAACCGTTCAACCAAGTATATTGAAATACTGTCTGTCGAAGTCTGCCTTTTCTATCATAGAAACAGGCGGTCTTTAAATACACAAATCTGTTCATGTCTAGCATGAACGAAACTAATCAAAGGTATCAATTGATACACTTTGGTAAAACTAATTAAGTATCAAAGCGATACTTAAAACAAAACATAAAACAAAACTAAGTATCAAACAATACTTAAAACAAACCAAGTATCAAAGCGATACTTAAAACAAAATGTAAAACAAACTAAGTATTAAACGATACTTAAAACAAACCAAGTATCAAAGCGATACTTAAAACAAAACATAAAACAAAACTAATAACTGAGTACCCGTACCGGTTACAGAGCAGGCCACCTACCAACTACCATACCTATGACTAATAATGTGACTAGTACCTTATGGACACGTTACATCATAGACTGTCAAAGATTGCTATATCCCTCTAAGCTACTAGCTTCCATACCATTACCAATACCAAGTAAGTATGCCATGTATTCTGATTCTTCTAACCTTCATTCTCGAGATATTCCTGGCTGTTGTAGACATATATTCTCCTGTAATTATAGAATTCTAATATTTACCGAAAAGGATGATTTCTTCAAAGTAGAACTGACGATTTGAGCTCTTGATCTACCAGGAACAACTGGAAGGCATTGGCAGAAGTCAACAGCAAATAACAGTGTCATTCCACCAAATGGCAGCTGATGTCGTTGAATATCCTGAAGTATTCTGAAAACTGCTTCATAAGCATAGCGATATTGCATAGTAGCCTCATCCCAAATAATCAGCTATGTATTTTTGAACACTTCAGCTTGGGCTGACCCATCATCAATCTTGCACGATGACATGTTATCAAGAACTAAAAGGATTCAAAACGTAGAATGTGCTATTTGGCCACTATCAAGTAATAGTGCTACAATTCTACTTGACGCTATGGCTAGAGCAATTTGACCTTGACTCTATACTTCCGAAAGGATTAAGTTTTCAACAAAGGTTTTTCCTATTCCAGCTGGACTATCCAGGAAAAACATTCTGCCAATTTCACTATTGATTGCTTCAAGGATCATATTATAGGGATTATGCTGCTCACAATTCAAGATTAGAACTCCAAAAGCAACTTGATAACGTAGTTCCTTAAGATTCCAATTCATCTAATCCTGCATAAACCGATTTCCTCTTACTGTCACTGTTGTAAGTTCAAATATAATATTTAGTCTAGATAGTCCCACCTGAACAAAAGACTTAACACCCACTCCTGCTAGGCATTCATCTAATTTGCAAAGTCCCAAGCTGTAAACCTACTGTATCATTGGTGATGGAATATTGAAATTTTGTTGCAGTAGATAGTAGCAATCATCACAGAGACTATCCTTGTAATTTCCCCATAGGTGTAATAGGTTCTGTCCAAGCGTCTTAGCTTAGGACAGTGTAGGCG